>NW_017670270.1:1391803-1453018 GCF_001879085.1 Nicotiana attenuata
ATATATATATATATATCAAATGAGAAAGAAACTTACTACATGTATAGTGGGGTCTCTCTCTCTCTCAAATGAGAAAGAAACTTACTATATGTACAGTGGGGTGTTAGAGTTCATTACTCAGATGGTCACTAAACTATGTGAAATTATGGAGTAAAGTCACGTTTCTTTCATTTGTAACAAGAATGTCACTCAACTATCCGTACTGCACTCCAATGATCACTGAACTAGATTTATTGATTTTTTCAGTGAAAAATGCTGACTTGGCAGTCCACATGGACGTTTGGACCATATAAAATAATTAAAAATCGAACAAAGCATATAAACACATCCATACACGCAATCCGACCCGACCCATTTATACAGATAAAAATCCACTCAAAAGTTTTACAACGCTCTTTCTTATGAACGGGACGAATCGGGACGGATTGAGTGTACGGGTGAATTTTTATGTTTTGTTTGGCTATTAATTTTTTTTACGTGGTCCAAAAATACATGTGGACATCCAAGTTAGCATTTTCTACCGAAAAAAATTAATAAATCTGGTTGAGTCATCATTAGAGTGCAATAGGGATAGTTGAGTGACTTTCTTGTTACAAATAAAAGAAAAGTGACTTTACTCCATAATTTTACATAGTTCAGTAACTATCTGAGTAATGGACCCTCGGGTGTTACCATCTACTGGACGCTGCTAAATACATTTGATGTCTAGTAATTACTTAAATTACATTTGGAGAGGGACGGGAAAAAATAATATTATGTTACTGATGAGTCATAAACCTTCACTTCAACTGTGGATGGTCGGGAGCGCATCAAATGAGATAATATTAGAAGTTACTGATGAGTCTGAACCCTCAATAGTCAATACCGATGTTTTGTAAATTAGAAGTTGTTTTCATGAATTTTAGGTCAATGAATGGATTTATTGTATATATTCACCATCTTTTTGTGATAATAGATGCAAATTTAGTATTAATCTACGTTCGAAACATTTTGAACTATGTACATATTTATAATATAAAAAACTAAAGATAGTGGATAGACTGTTAAAGCTCAACATCCATTAGTGCAAAAGTCTAATACTCATTCATTTCCTCTTTGCTACCGACATTGTATATTTGTTATAAGGTGCCTAATAGCCCTGAAGTTGTAATCCAACTTTTAATATTCTGTACATTCTCATCTTCCGTACCTTTACACCATTTTCACCTATTCTCTACCTCGGACAATTATCATATAGTATTATCTACTTTTATACGCAATTAAACACTATAAAACAATCTATAAAACCGTTTTCCCAAACAATTTTTTAAAGTATCGACGAGAATCATGATGTGGACACGGTAGTGACACTTGACAGTATGTATTCCCCAAGAAGGAAAGTTTCAAATATGTCACGACCCTATTTTCCCGTAGGATGTTGTGATGGCACCTAGTCTTAGGGACTAGACAAGCCTAATATTTACTGAAATAACAATAATATTTAACTAATATTTAACTAACATCTAACAATTTCGAAATAGAAATCTGTATGCATATTTACAATCCCAAAATCGGTATTACAAGTCATAAGCTCTATAGAGTTTGCTAGAAAACCTCTATATACAACTGTTTCAAAATAAGGATAAACAGTGTAAGTACAAAACCAGAAGGTGACTCCGAATCCTGCGAACGCAGCAACAGGTTTACCTTGAAACTCCACAGCAAGATATGTACAACTAGTTAGCGATCGACTGACTCCGAAATACCTGGATCTGCAGAAAAGTTAAGCAGAAGCGTAGTATGAGTACACCACAGTTGAACCCAGTAAGTATCAAGACTAACCTCATGTGACGACCCAAAGGGGTCATCACCGGATTTCTCTCTTTTTCCGTGCTTCCGAGGCCTTGGAAAACCTCACCTTTAGTTGCCTCGATTTGCGTGCGCAGTCCGGGCGCGTTACCGGAAAGATTATATGTTAAATTCTGTGAAAAATTTCAAAATGTGGCTTTAAAATGATTAAAGTTGACTTCGGTCAATATTTTTGGTAAACGGATCCGGACCCGTGATTTGACGGTCCTGAAGGGTCCGTAGAAAAATATGGGACTCGGGCATATGCTCGGAGTCGAATTCCGAGGTCTAGAGCCCGGGAAAAAGAATTTTTCTGTTTAATTATTTTTCTGAAATTATTAAGAAAAATGGAAACGAAAATTTATTAAAAGACTATGGTATCGGGCTCGTATTTTGGTTCCGACACCCGGTACAGGTCTTAAATATGTGTTAAGCGCTTTCTGTGAAGTTTGGTCGGAATCGGACGTCATTTGACGTATTTCGGACCTAATTATCTAAAGTTGGAAATTTATGAAGTTAGAAATGAAAATGATGATTTTGAGGTTTGATTCCTCGTTTATGATGTTATTTTAGCGATTTGATCGCATGGTTAAGTTCGTAGGATGTTGTTGAGTTAGTGTGTGTGTTTGGTTGGGAGCCCCGAGGGCTCGGGAGTGTTCCGGAGGTGGTTCGGGGTGTTTGGATCTTAGAAAATGCAGCAGAATTTGCTGCTGTCTGTTGCCTAGTTTTTCCTTCTATGCGATCGCATAGGATAGGCCGCGATCGCATAGAGCAAATTGCCAAGGCCCAGAAACCCTTCTATGCAATCGCATTACAGCTTCCGCGATCGCATTGTACAAAATTCAGCCCCCTTTTATTTTACTCTATGCGATCGCAATGTGTCTTCTGCGATCGCAAAGCACATCTAACCTGACCCTATGCGATCGCATCCCCTCTTCTGCGGTCGCATAGGGCATTTTTGCCCAGTTATTTTAAAAACCTAAAAACAGTAGCAGCACGGGATTTTCCTCATTTTTCCACACAAACTCATCTCCCTAACACCCCATAGACGATTTTGAAGAGCCTTTTCCTCCATAGCTTCTTAGGTAAGTGTTCTTAACTTCATTCTCTCTTAATTCCTTCATCTAACCACTAATTTCCTAGCCCTAAATCATGAATTCAAAGTAGAAATTAAGGGTTTTGGGTAGAGTTAGGGTTTTGGGAATTTTGGGTGATTCAACCTCAATTTGGGGTCGAATCTTAAAATAAATTATATATTTGAACTCGTGGGGTTATGGGTGACTAGGTTTTGGTCCGAGCCTCGTGTTTGGACCATGTGGGCCCGATGTCTAAATTTGGTATTTTTTTTTAAGAATGTTAGGAAATTCATATCTAGGCTATGGGATGTTGTGATTGAGTCTTTATTGATATTATTGAATTAATTATGCCTAGATATCATTGTTTTGGAGTCGGATTGTAGAGAAAAGGCGGTATTTGAGGATTGATTGCTATTTTTTGGACCGAGGTAAGTGTTTGATCTAACTTTGGCTTGAGGGAATATGATTAGAGTGTTATTAATTGCTAATTGCTAAATGATCGAGTACGGTGTATAGGCATGGTGACGAGTATCTATACACCGGTGTCTAGCATGACCGTGGGTCCTTGTTTGCACATATTTCTGATATTTTTGAGACTCTTCTATGCTAATTGATGAATTCTATATAATGTGAAGGGTTTGAGGATTGGTTATGAATTGTAAATTCTTTGGAGCGTTGGCTCGAACAATAAAAATACTATTGAGTAAGAAATGAAAGAAATGGAAAGAGATATGATCAGTCCCTTGCCGGGATGGTGTTAGTATATTGATTATCTCCCTTGCCGGGATGTGAAAGTTGTTGTTATTACTCCCTTGCCGGGACATTTCTTATTATTTGCTTATTCCCTCGCCTGTTTGGTTGTGATTGTTGTTTGGGTGAGGAAGAGTGATAATGCGCGAAGGGTCATTCCGTGCCATGTTTGACTATATTAGCACGAAGGGTCATTCCGTGCCATGTTTGACTATATTAGCACGAAGGGTCATTCCGTGCCATGTTTTGATTATATTTGCACGAAGGGTCATTTCGTGCCATGTTTTGATTATTTATGCACGAAGGGATATTCCGTGCTCTGATTTTGACTATAATTGCACGAAGGATCATTCCGTGTCATGAAATGAGAGTTATGTGAGGAAAAGCACGAAGGGTGATGCCGTGCATTCTATTTATTGTTTTTGGTGAGAATGAGAGTAAAATCACGAAGGTTGATGCCGTGCAACTGTTGATTCTCCTGTTTTTGTTAATTATTGTTATTGCCCTGTTTCTTACTTAAGTTGATGACATTATATCCGGTTTGTACTCCCCCATAGCATGCTTCCCTCCCTAGTTAACTGTTTAATTTCGGTATTCTTTCCTTTATTGCATATATATATATTGAACTGCACAGGTTGACTTGGTAGTCCTGTCTAGCCTCGTCACTACTTCGTCGGGGTTAGGCTAGGCACTTGCCAGCACATGGGGTCGGTTGTGCTGATGCTGCACTTCTATGCTTTTTGCACAGATTACGGTACCGGAGCAGCTCTTGGACCACCGCAATAGTTGATCGGGAGCGCTCTTCAGTCCAGGGACTTACGAGGTAGCCTAGCTGGCGTTCGCAGGCCGAAGTCCCTTTCCATATTTTCTGTTTGTTTTCATTGTACCGAGACAGACATTATGTATTTTTCTATTCAGACTTGTTTGTAGCACTCTTTAGTGGTTCCTGAGACAGCGACTCCAGTCTTGGGTAGTGAAATATTAGACTTCCGCATTTTGGATTTTCAGTTATTTATGTTTTAAAAGACTTCCGCATTTATTTAAAGACTCGTTATTTTTTATTGTTATGTTGTTATCCGAAAATGTTTAAATGTTTGGCTTGCCTAGCTCCAACAGTAGGCGCCATCACGACTCCCGATGGTGGAAAATTCGGGTCGTGACACCTCAGTGGAGTAGTGACGAGGAACAATCAAGACACCTACTGGACTAAATAACTTGAACAAAATATAAGTGTAGTACTAACAGAATATGATATCTCTAGGAAACTACACATAATGACGACGCTAATATAATACTTTTAATGAGAAGTAGAAACAACAACAAGCAGCGGAACACAACAAGTAATAACACAGTAAATTAAGCTGAACACAGTCTAAATTCGCCGATTACAATTAAAAGAAGAACATGTAGCAAATAGATGAGAGTAACCACTTTCACATTAGGTTTTATCCAATAATCATCACGAGGTACCAAACCTCATAATAGCCATAAGTCACGGGTCCCACTTTATGAACCCTAAACACTTGGCATCTTGTGCCCTCATTTAAACTGATACTGCACGGACAACGCTCGTGCCAATAGAACCATTCTCACATAGAGGGCGAGTAGGCAAGGGTGTGCATTAATACTCAACAATATCAGGATCCATCCTCTTAAACCGATAGGAGTGATTAACTACTTGTATGCTTGTGCAAGTGTCCTAACATAGTTCATGCCAGCTAGTAAGTATAGAGAAAAAGGACAGCACGTAAGAAGGGTTTTCCCACAATGTAAGCTAAAACTCACACAGGTAGGTACGCCACTACACAGATAATAACAACAAGAATGCCTCCAGGCCAACACAAGTCATCACAAACCAATCCCCGACACATCCCACCTTGTCTCACCGCGTGTGCAATAATAAAGTAAATGCCCGCCTTGTCTCGCCGCACGTGCATATTAATATTTCCACCTTGTCTCGCCACACGTGCAGATTAATATTCCCACCTTGTCTCGCCACACGCGCAATCCCCCCCCCCCCCCCCCCCATATATATATAGCCCGCCTTGTCACGCTGCATGTGCACATATCAATAGTAATAATAGCACGACAAAAATCTCGTGCAACACAACCTCAACCACACGACAGAAACCTCGTGCATCACAATAACAACCGCACGACAGAAACCTCATGCATACACAACACCGAGTACAACATCAACAATGACAATAACACAAGAGTACGGCAAGTAAATCAACTCAAGGTCTTTCGATCACAAAGGAATGGTAGAACTAGTTCACAATAATAAGCACAATAGATAATACCAGTCATAATAAGAATAACGCAACAAAGAAGAAATAATATGTAACAACAATCCCACAAGGTACAGTTCAACAACAAGGGAGATAACACGAGTCAATAATTCCAAAAAGGACAAGTAAACTATGATATAGGATATCTAAACTTCTTTTACGGTTGAGCAATTATGAAAGAGATACAACAATTCAATTAAGGGTAAACAACGAAAAGATAATCAAAATCTCAATTAAGGATGAACAATTACAGGAGAGATAATTATATTTTCAATTACGAAGAAGTGACTAGGGAGGGATAACATGGTAATATAAGAGGTAACAACTTCAGTTAAGTCATATAAGAGTCAAATAGGCAATAGGAGTAGATCATTAAGCAATTAATTCCAATTAAAATACGTAAAGGTGAAGACTAGCAAATGGGAACTCGATCGTAGAAAAACAACTTCATATCTAGGGAACATAAAGACCTAAGAGCCTTAAAAGGTCAACTTTCCACAAATA
Source organism: Nicotiana attenuata (assembly GCF_001879085.1). Classification (NCBI taxonomy): domain Eukaryota; kingdom Viridiplantae; phylum Streptophyta; class Magnoliopsida; order Solanales; family Solanaceae; genus Nicotiana; species Nicotiana attenuata. The sequence continues at coordinate 1,398,252 of NW_017670270.1, forward strand.
AGCCCGAGCACGTACTCGTCACCTCGCGTACACGGACTTTACATGATCACAGTTAGCATAGAAGATTCAAATCCTAAGGGGTATTTTCCCCGCACGAAGTTAGGCAAGATACTTACCTCAAAGAAGACAGACCAATAATCTAAAATGAACTTCTTGGGTGAAATAACCTCCGAAGGGCTCAAACCTAGCCAAAATAACTTCAAAGCATAAATAAAATTCATAAGAAACTATTTCAGATCATAAATCCTCAATCTCTATCAAAAACTAAAAATCAACCCAAAAGTCGACCCCCGGGCCCGCACCTCGGAACCCGACAAAATTCACAAAATCCGAAAACCCATTCTGATATGAGTTCAACCATACCAAAATTACCGAATTCTGATACTATTTCGTCCCTCAAATCATAATTTTACATTTTGAAAGTTTTCTTCAAAATCCTTATTTTTCTGTAACGACCCGACTGATCGTTTTGAGCAATTGCGTCCAGTTCGGTAGCTTGAGGCCACGAGTAGCTTCACACAGTGTATTATGACTTGCGTGTATCATCGGTTCGGGTTTTTGAGAAGTTCGGAAAGGATTTTTTGAAGTGACTTTCATTTGAGAAGCTTGAAGTTGAAAGAATTAACCAAGATTTGACTTTTGAGTATTTGACCTTGGATTGGAGTTTCGATGGTCCCGATAGGCTCGGGTGGTGATTTGGACTTAGGCGTACGTCCGGATTTGGATTTGGAGGACCGTGGGGGTAATTTGAAGCAATTTGGCGAAAATTGGAAAGTTCAAGTTTTAGAAGATTGAAAGGTTTGATCGAGAGTTGACTTTGGTGATATCGGGGTCGCAATGCGATTCTTAGAGTTGTAATAGTTCCGTGACGTCATTTGGGACTTGTTTGCAAAATTTGGTATCGTTTGGAGTTGATTTGATATGGTTCGGACGCTCGGTTGCGATTCTAGAGGTTTTTGAAGTTCAATGTGATTTTCATGTATTTTGGCATCCGATTCGTGATTTTAGTGGTTATTTTGTTGTTCCAATTGTGCGAGCGAGTTCATGTTATGTTTTCAGACTTGTGAGAATGTTTTGTTTAGAGACCCGAGGGCTCGGATGAGTTTTGTACGCGTTTCGGAGTGTTTGAAAGAAGGTTCAGTTGTGCTGGTGTTTCAGTTCTCGCATTTGCAAGGATTTCATCGCATTTGCGATGAATGCATTTGCGATATCATTCTCGCATTTGCGAAGATGGATGGGCAGGGGAAGTTCGCATTTGCGAACATTAGGGTCGCTTTTGCGAAGGTTCTACTTCGCATTTGCGAAGTTTCTCGGCGCAATTACGATAAAGACAGGATAGTTCAGGCTTCGCTTTTGCGAAGAATTCTTCGCATTTGCAAGTTCGCATTCACGAACCTAGTGTCGCAAATGCGACATCTGCAGCCTACTAAAAGCTGGGCATTCCGAATCTTAGCTTCATTTTACCATAATTTGAACCCTAGGTCCGAGAGTGGGCGATTTTGAGAGAAGATTTTCATACCAAATCATTGGGTAAGTGTCTCTAACCAATTTCCAACTATATTTTGTGATTATATCTTGATTTAACATCAAATTCATGAGAATCTAAAGGAAAATTTAGAGAAAATTATAAATCTTTCAAAAATAAAAAATAATGATTGGAAGGACGAATTTGTATCGGAACTTGATAATTATTGTATGGTTGAAATTGTATCGGAATGGGTGTTCGAGTTTTGTAAATTTTTTTGGGTTTCGAGATGCGGGCTCGGGGAGTTGAATTTTGTTGACATTTTGCAAATTGCATAAGAATCATAGCTTTGTTAATTGAAATTATTTTCTCTTGCATTGTTTGATGTATTTAAGTCATTTTTGGCTAGATTGAGCCGAGCGTTGATGAATTGGTAAAGGAAAACCTAAATTGAGTATTGAATTGACCGAATTGAGGTAAGTATCTTGCCTAACCTTGTGTGGGGGAAACCACCCCTTAGGAATTGAGTCAATTGTGCTATATCGATATGTGAAAGCCGTGTACGCAAGGTAACGAGTGGGTACACAGTTTATATGTGGTGTTGACCGGTTAGATTGTCTAGTCTTTTTCCATGCCTTTGATCAAATTGTCATAATATGTGGTATCTTGTGGTTAGGCTACACTTACATGCTCTATATGATGTTGTTAGCATTTATTTACCTCTTGCTCGTTGTTTGGCCTTATTTGCTTTAGTTGAAGTTATTGCCTTCCTTGTTATTTTGTTACTTCTTAACTGTGAGTTCCTCTATGACTCTGTGCATATAAGCTACATGTCTAAATTGTTGTGATTACCTATGTAGTTATCACGTGCCTTACATGTCTTGTTGTTTTTGTAAAAGTTGTTGTATGTGACGACCCAAAGGGTCATCACCTGTTTTCTCTTTCATTTCGTGCTTCCGAGGCCTTGAAAACCTCATTTTTACTTGCCTCGATTTGCGAGCGCAGTCCGGGTGTTCGGGGTGGTTGAACGTAGAGAAAAAATTGCAGAAAATCACTGCTGCTGCACCAGTTCTGGTGTAACCGCACCTGCGGTCCTTTGGCCGCAGATGCGGACTCGCAGGTGCGAACACTGGGTCGCAGATGCGGTCTCCTTCGCAGATGCGGATTCCTCCCCCGCATATGCGGTCCGCAGAAGCGGATCTTTTCTTCGCAGGTGCGGCTCCAGCGGGGCCTAGCCATTTCCGCAGAAGCGCCCACTTTTTCGCACGTGCGGTGGCGCAGGTGCGACCCCTGTACCGCAGATGCGGAAGTCGGGCAGTGAGTCTTTTTTTAAAAACATAACTTCAGCGATTTTCTTTCAAACTTTCTCAACAATTAGAAGACTAGGGCGATTTCTCAAGAGATTTTCTTCTCAAATCACAAGTAAGCACTTACTAACTGATTTCTTTCCATTATCTAGTGTTTTCATCAACTTTTATCAATAATCTTAGGGTTTTAATGGTAGAAAATTAGGGAAATGGGTAGAGTTAGGGTTTTTCGATTTTCTTTGATTTAGACCTCGTTTTGGGGTCGAATTTGAAAACAAATTGTATATCCGGGCTCGTAGGGGAATGGGTAACTTGGAATTGGTTCGAACCTCGTGTTTTGACCAAGCGGGCCCGGGGTCGATTTTGGAATTTTGGGAAGAAAGCTTAGAAATTCATATTTAGGCATTGGGTTTAGTTTGTTTAGCTATTATTAATATTGTAAAGTCATTATTTCATAGATTTGCCTGAGTTGGAGCCGAATTCGAGGGGTAAAGCTATACTAGAGGCTTGAGTTGAGTTTGGAGCATTCGAGGTAAGTGTTTGATCTAACTTTGGCTTGAGGGAATAGGATTAGAGTATTATTTGCTAATTGCTAAATGTGGAGTACGGTGTATAGGCATGGTGACGAGTATCTATACACCGGTGTCTAGCAAGACCGTGAGTCCTTATTTGTGCTTATTTGGGATTCTGTAGTGACTCTTCCTTGTTTAATTGATGGTTGCTATGTAATGTGAACTGTATGAAGAGGAAATATGACTTGTAAACTCCTTGGAGCGTTGGCTCGAATTATGACTTGGTTAGGAATTAAGAAATGAACGAAATAGAAAGAGATGTAATTATTCCCTTGCCGGGACGTGTAAGTTATTGTCGTTGCTCCCTTGCCGGGAACTAACTGTTTACTTGTATTCTCCCTCGCCGGGATGGTTGAATTGATACTTGTTCCCTTGTCGGGAAACCATATATACATTATGAAACGGGATCGTGTGGCACGCCGACCACTTATATATTATGAAATGGGATCGTGTGGCATGCCGACTACTTATATTTATTATGAAATGGGATCGTGTGGCACGCCGACCACGTATTCTGTGTTAGAAGAGATTAGTTGTAGTCTTCCTTATTTATTCCTACCGTTATATTTTATCTGTTATCCCCAAAAGCATGTTCCCCTCCCAGTCTTAATTATTACTTTCCGCTGTTATCTTTTTGTAGTGTTTGTATATATATATATATCTGCATAGGTTTATTGGTAGTCCTGTCTAGCCTCATCACTACTTCGACGGGGTTAGGCCAGGCACTTACCAGCACATGGGGTCGGTTGTGCTGATACTACATTCTGTGCATCATTTTGCACAGATCACAGTAACGAAACGGGAGCTTTTGGACAGCAGTAAGAGCATTGGGAGCTGACTTCAGTCCAGAGATTCCCGAGGTAGCCTTGCTGACGTCCGCATGGCCCGGAGTCTCTCTTATCCTTGTTTTTCGTTTGATTTCCTTTGTATCGGATCAGACAGAACTATGTTTTATTCAGACTTTGTATTTAGCATTCTGTAGAAGTTCGTGAGTTAGTGACACCAGATCTGGGTAGAGATGTATTTGAGCTTCCGCACTTGGTTTCAGTTATTTATGTTTTGAGACTTCCGCTTTTATATTAATTGTCTCGTCTTCCTTTATATTGTTGATGTTGTCAAGAGAGGTATTAAATTAATTTTCTTGCCTAGCTCCTATTAGTAGGCGCCATCACGGCTCCCGAAGGTGGGAAATCCGGGTCGTGACAGTTGGTATCAGAGCACTAGGTTACATAGGTCTCACGACTCACGGACAAACTTAGTAGAGTCTGAGGGATCGGTACAGAGACGTCTGTATTTATCCCCCAGAGTCTACAGAGTTAGGAAAAATTTCACTTTGTTCTTTCTTTTCATGCGATTCTGTTTCTCAAATACTGATTATCTTTTTACTCTGTGCTTTCACAGATGGCGAGAACACGTGCTTCCTCTTCTACCACGCAGCAGCTCGAGCCCCCAACAGCAGCTCCTACGAGGGGCAGAGGGTGAGGCCGAGGCCGTGCCAGAGGCCGAGGCAGGGGCAGAGCTCAGCCCCGAGCAGCAGTCCCAGAGGTGGAGCCTCATGCTAATTATGATGAGGAGGTTCCAGCCCCAGCAGCTCCGGTGGGCCCAGCTCAGGTCCCAGAGGGGTTCATAGCTACCCCAGTTCTTCAGGACGCTCTGGTCAGATTGGTAGGCTTTGTGGAGAGCGTCACTACAGCGGGTTTGCTTCCAGTAGCACCAGCCACTTCTCAGGCTGGAGGAGGAGTTCAGACTTCTGCTACACGTACTCCGGAATAGGTAGTTCCCCAGGCTCAGGTTCCTGTGGTGCAGCCAGCTGTGCCAGTTCAGCCAGGTATTGTGACTCAGGCCGGCGATGGAGTGGCTATGTCCTCAGATGCTTTGTGGAGGCTTGATAGGTTCTCCAAGCTCTTCACCACCAGATTCAGCGGTACTTCTTCAGAGGATCCACATGATTTCTTATTTAGCTGTCATGAGATCCTTCGGACTATGGGTATTGTGGAGACCAATGGGGTCGACTTCGCCACTTTTCGACTAGCAGGATCCGCCAAGACCTGGTGGAGGGACTATTGTTTATCCAGACCAGCAGGGTCGCCATCATTGACTTGGGACCAGTTTGCAGAGTTGTTTTTGGAGAAGTTCCTCCCAGTTACTCAGCGAGAGGCTCTTCGCAGGCAGTTCGAGCGCCTCCAGCAGGGCTCTATACAGTCACCCAGAGGGAGACTCGGTTCATTGATCTAGCATGCCATGCTATTGTTATACTCCCCATCGAGAGAGAGAGGGTGCAGAGGTTTATTGATGGGTTGATTCAGCCGATCCGTCTCCAGATGGCTATGGGAGCCGGGAGTGAGATTTCTTTTCAGGAGGCGGCCAATGCATCCCGTAGAGTTGAGATGGCTCTTGCACGGGGAGGTGGTCATGGGTCAGATAAGAGGCCCCGTCATGCAGGTAGATTCAGTGGTACCTCGTCTGGAGGTGGGGATTCTTATGGTAGAGGCCATCCTCCGAAGCCCTTTCAGTCAGCCCTACAGGCCTCACATGGTACTTCAGGTGGTCATGGATCTCAGCCGCAGTCCTCTGACCAACAGCTTTTCAGTTCACCATCAGCACATATCAGTGCACCACCACTCCGTTATTCTTAGCAGCCGAGGGCTTGTTACACGTGTGGCGACACGAGACATATTGCCAGGTATTGCCCTCGAGCTTCTGACAGCTCCCAACAGTAGGGTCCTCGTCCTATGATTCAGGCACCAGGTGATCCACAGGCCGCCCAGCCCGCGAGAGGCGGAGGTAGAGGCCATAGAGGTGGAGGTAGAGATCATAGAGGTGGAGCTCGGACCGCCAGAGGTAGAGGCCAGCCAGCAGCCGATCATCCCAGAGATATGGTTCAGAGAGGTGGGGCCCAGCCCCGGTGTTATGCTCTCCCAGCAAGGCTAGAGGCTGAGTCTTCAGATGCAGTCATTACAGGTACTATTCTGGTCTGTGGTAGGGATGCTTCAGTACTATTTGACCCTGGGTCTACGTATTCATATGTGTCGTCCTATTTTGCACCCTACCTGGTTATGCCTAGTAATGCTTTGGGTATTCCTGTTTATGTATCTATACCGATGGGGGATTCTATAGTGGTCAACCGAGTTCATCGTTCCTGTGTGGTAGTGTTTGAGGGTCTTGAGACCCGTGTTGATTTATTGCTCCTAGACATGGTGGATTTCAATGTTATATTAGGGATGGCTTGGTTGTCCCCGTATCATGCCATCTTGGATTGTTACGCCAAGACCGTGACCTTGGCTTTGCCAGATTTGCCCCGATTGGAGTGGAAAGGGACCCCAGGTCATGCCACCCGTAGTGTTATTTCATATGTGAAGGCTCGACGCATGGTCGAGAAGGGGTGTTTAGCTTATCTGGCGTATGTTCGCGATTCCAGCGCAGAGGTCCCTTCTATTGATTCTGTTCCTATTGTTCGGGAGTTCCCCGAGGTTTTCCCTTCAGACCTGCCGGGTATGCCGCCCGACAGGGATATTGATTTCTGTATTGATCTGGCTCCGGGCACCCAGCCCATTTCCATTCCGCCGTATCGCATGGCCCCGCCAGAGTTGAAAGAGTTAAAGGATCAGTTGCAGGACTTGTTGGAGAAGGGTTTCATTAGACCCAGTGTTTCTCCTTGGGGTGCGCTAGTGTTATTTGTGAAGAAAAAGGATGGTTCGATGAGGATGTGCATTGATTACTGACAATTGAACAAAGCGACGATAAAGAACAAGTATCCACTGCCGAGGATTGACGATTTGTTCGACCAGCTTCAGGGTGCAAAGGTGTTTTCAAAGATAGACTTGAGATCTGGCTACCATCAGCTGAGGATTAGGGCGTCTGATGTCCCTAAGACAGCATTCCGCACTCGGTACGGGCATTATGAGTTCCTGGTCATGTCGTTTGGGTTGATCAATGCCCCAGCAACATTCATGGAGTTGATGAACCGAGTGTTCAGGCCTTACTTGGACTTGTTTGTGATAGTCTTCATTGATGATATTCTGGTGTACTCCCGCAAGCCAGGGGGAGCACGAGCAGCACCTCAGAGTGGTTCTTCAGACTCTGAAGGATAGTCAGTTATATGCTAAGTTCTCGAAGTGCGAGTTCTGGTTGAGTTCGGTTGCATTTCTGGGTCACGTCGTATCAGCAGAGGGTATTCAGGTGGACCCGAAGAAGATAGAGGTAGTCAAGAACTGGCCTCGACCAGCATCAGCTACAGAGATTCGGAGTTTCTTGGGGTTGGTAGGCTACTACAGACGGTTCGTGGAGGGGTTTTCATCTATTGCATCCCCGATGACCAGATTGACTCAGAAGGGTGCCCAGTTCAGATGGTCAGATGAGTGTGAGGCGAGCTTTCAGAAGCTCAAGTCAGCTTTGACTACGGCATCGGTATTGGTTTTTCCCACAGGTTCAGGGCCTTATACAGTTTATTGTGATGCTTCCCGTTTTGGGCTCGGTGCGGTATTGATGCAGGATGGCAGAGTCATTGCTTATGCTTCGAGGCAGTTGAAGATCCACGAGAAGAATTATCCGGTTCATGATCTAGAGTTGGCAGCCATTGTTCATGCTTTGAAGATTTGGAGGCATTACCTATATGGTGTGACGTGTGAGGTGTACACTGATCACAAAAGTCTTCAGTACTTATTCAAGCTGAAGGAGTTGAAATTGAGGCAGAGGAGGTGGTTGGAGTTATTGAAATATTATGATGTTACTATTTTGTATCACCCGGGGAGAGCCAATGTGGTGGCCGATGCATTGAGTAGGAAGTCCGCCAGCATGGGTAGTCTTGCTTATATTCCGGTCAGCAGAGACCGCTTGCTTTGGATATTCAGGCCTTGGCCAATCGATTTGTGAGGTTGGACATTGCTGAGCCTAGCAGAGTGTTAGCTTGCACGGTCGCTCATTCTTCATTATTGGAGCGTATCCGTGATCGGCAGTTTGATGATCCTCATTTGTGTGTCCTAAGAGACACGGTGCAGCGTGGAGGTGCCACGAGGGTGACCTTAGATGATGATGGTGTTTTGAGATTGCAGGGGCGAGTTTGTGTGCCCAATGTCGATGGGATTCGAGAGTTGATCTTAGCAGAGGCCCATAGTTCTCGGTATTCTATTCACCCGGGCGCCACGAAGATGTATCAGGACTTGCGGCAGCATTATTGGTGGCGTAGGATGAAGAAAGATATTGTTGCACATGTGGCTCGATATTTGAACTGTTAGCAGGTTAAGTATGAGCATTAGAGGCCTGGTGGTTTGTTTCAGAGGATTGAGCTTCCCGAGTGGAAGTGGAAGAGGATTACCATGGATTTTGTTACTGGACTTCCGTTGACTCGGAAGAAGTTCGATGCGATATGGGTTATTGTTGATAGGCTGACCAAGTCAACACATTTCATTCTTGTGGCAGTCTCCTATTCATCCGAGAGGTTAGCTGAGATCTATATCCGGGAGATTGTTCGCCTTCATGGTGTGCCGGTATCTATCATTTCGGACCGGGGTATGCAGTTTACCTCGCGTTTCTGGGGTGCAGTTCAGCGAGAGTTGGGAACACGGGTTGAGTTGAGCACAGCGTTTCATCCTCAGACGGACGGTCAGTCCGAGCGGACTATTCAGATTTTGGAGGATATGCTCCGAGCCTGTGTCATTGATTTTGGGGGCTCGTGGGACCAGTTTTTGCCTTTAGCAGATTTCGCCTACAACAACAGCTACCAGTCTAGCATCTAGATGGCTCCATATGAGGCGTTGTATGGTAGGCGATGTCGGTCTCCAGTTGGATGGTTTGAGCCGGGAGAGACTCGGTTATTGGGTACAGATTTAGTTCAGGAGGCCTTGGATAAGGTCAAGATCATTCAGGACAGGCTTCGTTCGGCTCAGTCGTGGCAAAAGAGTTATGCGGATGGTAAGGTTCGGGATGTAGCTTTCATGGTTGGTGAGCGGGTCTTGCTCCGAGTGTCGCCTATGAAGGGCGTGATGAGATTTGGGAAGAAGGGCAAGCTTAGCCCCAGGTTCATTGGTCCATTTGAGATTCTCGATCGTGTGGGAGAGGTGGCTTATAGGCTTGCCTTGCCGCCTAGCTTGTTAGCCGTGCATCCAGTGTTTCATGTGTCCATGCTTCGGAGGTATCACGGTGATCCAACTCACGTATTAGATTTCAGCACTGTCCAGTTGGACAAGGATCTGTCTTATGAGGAGGAGCCGGTAGCTATTCTAGACCGACAGGTTCGATAGTTGAGGTCGAAGAGTTTTCCTTCAGTGCGTGTCCAGTGGAGAGGTCAGCCTCCTGAGGCATCGACGTACGAGTCCGAGTCTGATATGCGGAGTCGTTTCCTCATCTATTTCCTGACTCAGGTACTTCTTTCTTTTGTCCGTTCGAGGACGAACGGTTGTTTTAGAGGTGGAGAATGTGACGACCCAAAGGGTCATCACCTTTTCTCTTTCATTCCATGCTTCCGAGGCCTTGAAAACCTCATTTTTACTTGCCTCGATTTGCATGTGCAGTCCGGCCGCGTAGCCGGAAAGCTTAAATAAGAATTCTGTGTAAAAATTGATGAATTTTGATATTAATATGATTAAAGTTGACTTTGGTGAACATTTTGGGTAAACGGACCCGGACCCGTGATTTGACGGTCCCGGAGGGTCCGTAGAAAAATATGGGACTCAGGCGTATGCCCGGAATCGAAATCCGAGGTCCCGAGCCCGAGAAATGAATTTTTAAAAGAAATTGTTTTTCTGGAATTTAAGATGGAAATTTGAAATGAAAATGGATTAGAAAGTATTGGTATCGGGCCCGTATTTTGGTTCCGGCGCCCGGTACAGGTCTTATATGTGGTTTAAGCGCTTCCTATGAAATTTGGAAGAAATCGGACGTCGTTTGACGTGTTTCGGACCTAAATATCTAAAAAAATGAAGGTTTATGAAGTTTGATGAAAAAGTAATGATTTTGAGGTTTGATTCCTCGCTTTTGATGTTATTTTGGCGATTCGGTCGCACGGTTAAGTTCGTAGGGTGTTGTTGAGTTAGTGTACGTGTTTGGTTAGGAGCCCCGAGGGCTCGGAAGTGTTTTTGGGGGTGTTCGGGGTGGTTGAACTTAGAGAAAAAATTGTAGAAAATCACTGGTGCTGCACCAGTTCTGGTGTAACCGCACCTGCGGTCCTTTGGCCGCAGATGCGGACTCGCAGGTGCAAACACAGGGTCGCAGATGCGGTCTCCTTCGCAGATGCGGATCATGTATCTACGAACCCCTTCAAGTGCTTGTATGCATTTTGATCGGAGGCGCCCGTAAAATATCCTCGTTGCTCGAGCAACGTCAACATGACATTTGTGATTTGAAAGTTCCCCACCCGGATTCGGGGAGGAACAATGGCACTCGCGTACCCTTGATTTGGTAGAACTCTTGGGACTGCTCTTGGCGGTGGCGGAGGAGGGTCCGGAATAGGATTGTTGTCATTGGCCTGACGGCCTCTACGTGGAGCTTGAGGTACGGGAACCTCATCATGATCAATATCTTCTACCTCCTACCCTGCCATGGCATTGCCAATAGAGTCATTAGCATTTAAAGCCATAGTACCTGAATGATCGACACAAACAAAACTAGTAAACAAGAAGGAAAGAGAAGCAAAACACAAAACGAGCTAAACAGATAGTCAACACCGTAAGCTCCCCGGCAACGGCGCCAAAAAGTTGATCGCTTTCATCTCGACACTACACCAAGGTAGGAAGAGCGGTCGCAATGCTTTTACCCGATAAGTGTCGGATCGATTTCCACGGGGAGCTAGTAGTGAAGTTGGATTTTTTTGACTGTACTNCTCGTTTTCTTCATTTTCTATTATCATTTATCACATTCCTAGACCTAAATCATGTAGTTCATGGTAAGAATTGGGGGAAAAGGGTAGAATTAGGGTTTTTCAATTTTCTTGATTTAGGCCTCGTTTTGGGGTCGAATTTGAAAATAAATTGTATATTCGGGCTCGTGGGGGAATGGGTAACATGGAATTTGGTTCGAACCTCGTGTTTTGACAAAGCGGGCCCGGGGTCAATTTTGGAATTTTTGGAAGAAAGGTTGGGAATTCATATTTAGGCTTTGGGTTTAGTTTGTTTAGCTATTATTAATATTGTAAAGTCATTATTTCATAGATTTGCCTGAGTTGGAGCCGAATTCGAGGGGTAAAGCTATACTATAGGCTTGAGTTGATTTTGGGAGCATTCGAGGTAAGTGTTTGATCTAACTTTGGCTTGAGGGAATAGGATTGGAGTATTATTTTCTAATTGCTAAATATGGAGTACGGTGTATAGGCATGGTGACGAGTATCTATACACCGGTGTCTAGCATGACCGTGAGTCCTTATTTGTGCTTATTTGGGATTCTGTAGTGACTCTTCCTTGTTTAATTGATGGTTGCTATATAATGTGAACAGTATGAAGAGGAAATATGACTTGTAAACTCCTTGGAGCGTTGGCTCGAATTATGACTTGGTTAGGAATTAAGAAATGAACGAAATAGAAAGAGATGTAATTATTCCCTTGCCGGGACGTGTAAGTTATTGTCGTTGCTCCCTTGCCGGGAACTAACTGTTTACTTGTATTCTCTCTCGCCGGGATAGTTGAATTGATACTTGTTCCCTTGTCGGGAAACCATTATATATTATGAAATGGGATCGTGTGGCACGCCGACCACTTATATATTATGAAATGGGATCGTGTGGCATGCCGACTACTTATATTTATTATGAAATGGGATCGTGTGGCACGCCGACCACGTATTCTATGTTAGAAGAGATTAGTTGTAGTCTTCCTTATTTATTCCTACTGTTCTATTTTATCTGTTATCCCCAAAAGCATGTTCCCCTCCCAGTCTTAATTATTACTTTCTGCTGTTATTCTTTTTGTAGTGTTTGTATATATATATATATATATATATATATATATATATATATATATATATATATATATATTTGCATAGGTTGATTGGTAGTCCTGTCTAGCCTCATTGCTACTTCGCCGGGGTTAGGCCAGGCACTTACCAGCACATGGGGTCGGTGTGCTGTTGCTACACTCTGTGCATCTTTTTGCACAGAACACAGTACCGGAGCGGGAGCTTTTGGACAGCAGTAGGAGCATTGGGAGCTGACTTCAGTCCAGAGATTCCCGAGGTAGCCTTGCTGACGTCTGCATGGCCCGAAGTCTCTCTTATCCTTGTTTTTCATTTGATTTCCTTTGTATCGAATCAGACAGTATTGTGTTTTATTCAGACTTTGTATTTAGCATTCTGTAGAAGTTCGTGAGTTAGTGACACCAGATCTGGGTAGAGATGTATTTGAGCTTCCGCACTTGGTTTCAGTTATTTATGTTTTGAGACTTCCGCTTTTATATTAATTGTCTCGTCTTCCTTTATATTGTTGATGTTGTCAAGAGAGGTATTAAATTAATTGGCTTGCCTAGCTCCGATTAGTAGGCGCCATCACGGCTCCCGAAGGTGGAAAATCCGGGTCGTGACATTGTATTCCTTTGATTTTTACGTGATTCTCTTGTTGTCATGTACTCATACTCTTGGTGGTCGAAATTCTTGTAATTGAGTTGTTGATTTGTTGTTGTTGATTTAAATTATATACGGTGGGATCGGGTTGCGCTCCGCAACAGGAGGAATAAGGATGATATATTGAGGAGGAATAAGGGTGAATTGATATTATATGGCGGGATCGGGTTGTACGCCACAACATATTATGTTTATTGCTATGATATTGATATTGTACGGTGGGAACGGGTTGCACGCCGCAATAGAAGTAATAAGTGGATATATTGAGGAGGAATAAGGGTGAATTGATATTGTACGGTGGGATTGGGTTGCATGCCGCAACAGGAGGAATAAGGGTGATATATTGAGGAGGAATAAGGGTGAATTGATATTGTATGGTGGGATCAGGTTGTGCGCCGCAACATATCTTGTATTTTGGTATCCCTTGTTTTACTGTATTGACATTAGTTTCTTCGTGCAAGACTTTGATAATTTGTATTTCTGGTTTTCACTGAGTTTTGAGGATCGAGTTATTGTCATTGACTTATTGACTTGCCGTCACTTCCTGAGTTCTTTTCCTAATACTATTATTCTGGTGAATTAATTTTCGAAGTAAATTTACTACGTTTAGTCATTTCCTCCTGCCCTGCTGAGTCGTTCGTAATATCTAGATTTAAAATTAGGAACTAATATCATACTTCCTTGTGTGCCTTTAAGTTAGAACTTGCCGTATATTTTAGTATCTACTATTTCCAATAATCATTATATTATATTCCAATTGCTTCCCCAGCTTAATCTTCTTCACTTTCCTAAGGTTTCCTTCTATTTTATTAAAAAAACGAATGTTATTATGTTTTAAATTAATAAATATTAAATGCAATGGCTATTCGCTTTTGAATTTTATTCGAAAATATTACTTTCCTCACTCAAGTGATTTCTAAAAGAATAAAAATAACTTCCTCTTTCTCGTTGGTTTCCTAATTGGTCTAAAAACTGTCAATTTACTTTATGAAATATAGATCTAACTTCTTGAACATCTTAATTAGTAGTTGATACGAAAATGGTGTATTGAGTAGCAAGTGAATTTTGTCGTGCAAAGTGAAAGGGAAATATGTGGGCACAAGGTGCCATGTGTGTTATAGGTTTGGAAGCTGTGATTTTGATATGAGACTTCGAGGATTAGGATGGTTGGAATTGTGTATTATGAATGATGCGATTGGTTGAGTTAACATCGTTTTCCTTATTTGAGCACATTTTTACTTGTCTGTATCCCAGCTATGTTGGTGTTAATTTACTTGGTTACTTTTCGTTACCATCCGTGATTTCCCCTTATCGTCTCTACTGTTTGTAATTTGATTTCTTCCTATTGTTGGCGTTACTTTGTTATCTTTATCTTGTTAGTTGTATGTCTTATCCTATTCAGCTTATTAGACCAGTAGGTATCTTGACTGTTCCTCGTCGTTACTCCACCGAGGTTAGTCTTGATACTTACTGGGCACCGCTGTGGTGTGCTCATACTACACTTCTGTACATTTTTTGTACAGATCCAGGTATTCGGTCATTAGTAGTTGTGCGGATCATTGCTGTGGAGACTCAAGGTAAACATGCTGCTACATTCGTAGGTCTCAGAGTCACCTTCTATTATACTTATTACCACTATTTCCTTTTGTTCTGGAACAGTGTTGTATTCATTTTGTACAACTACTCCTGGAAAGGCTTATGACTTTTACTACCGATTTTGGGATTATAAATTGTTCAGAGATTTTTATTTCGGAATTGTTCGAAGTTAGTAAATATTATCGTTATTTTTGTTAATGTTAGGCTTATCTAGTCTTAGAGACTAGGTGCCATCACGACTCCTTCGGAGGGATTTGGGTCGTGAAAAGTTGGTATTAGAGATCTAGGTTCATAGGTGCTACGAGTCATAAGCAGGTTTAGTAGAGTCTTGCGGATCGGTACGGAGACGTCTGTACTTATCTTCGAGAGGCTACGAAAAATATTAGGAAATTCCACCTCTTTCATTCCTTATCGTGCGACATTGATTCAGCTCGAAGCATATATCTTATGTTCCTTTACATCCACTCGTGTATGATATCGCGCTCCCAATATCCGCTATGTGCCAGTGGTTCGCGATGCTCGGATGGGCTGCGAGGGAGCCAGGGATGCTCAAATATTGTCTCAACGTGTCGTCCAGACTGAAGATACAGAGGTATTGAAAGACTATTCAGTTGTTCACATGGAGGTGCAACGGGTTCCGACATCTGGTGGATGAGTACGAGCTTGGGAAGGTTTAATTGGTTGACTAGTCCTCGAGATTGTGGTGGGGTCACGAGGTGGATGTTGATTGAGAATAGTTGGTGGTATTGGAGACTATGTGGTTTGTATGGGATTTCTACTCAATGAAAGGTACATGTTATCATTCAAGTCATTGAAGGAAGCGATTTTGACTGACACGAGAATGAACGTGATGACTTGGAGTACCTTGTGTTTGGTGTTGTACGAGCTGTGAAGGTTAGTTTTGCGGATCATCAGATGATGTTTTCCATGGCTTCGCACCAAGTGGGGGAGTATACTAGCGACATTCAGATTGCAGAGTCAGATTTACATCAGTTTTGCCCTGAGGTATGTATATATGCGGTATTGGAAGGTTTCGAAATTTGTATATGAATAAGGTCTGAGATCTTGCATGGGATGATATTGGGGCTTAAGGTGTTTCTGCTTCATTAATAAATCTATATTTCAGTATCAAGGGGAGTCGGAGAAACAACTTCAGATTCACAGAAGGTCTATTCAGTGTGGGCATCGTGGTTGCGGTAGAACGGGGTGCTTCAGAGGAAATGCGATGTTTTATGAGCTTTTGGGCTACGTGTTCGTGCTAGGATTATCTGCGCTCGAGCTTTGATTGGAACCATTGCACATCAACGGGGAGAAGTATTACTCTAGAGGAAAGACAAAGAGTATCTGAAGAAGTGGGTCAGCTCTGTGGTGTTGGGCCAGCATAGCAATGGAAGTAAATTTGTCCTTTTGAATGGGAATTCTCTACCGGCATTTGTGGCAGTACTCTTGGATTGGAAGGTTTGTGTGACTCGGTTGAGTTGGGGAGGTGTAGTACTGATGGCTTAGTTGCGTGCGGGCGGATCTCGGAGAGTTCTCGATGGTGTTGGCCACGGCTTGAGTCGATTGTCCGCTATGGGCACAAGGAAAATATTGTACATTATGGTTTTCTCCTGGATGGATATCAGAATTTGATAGAATGTTAGCATTATTGGATAGCATATATGAAGAGCGTGCATTTTGGAAATGACCTTGAGTTTTGGGTTGTAGGTGCGTGGTTAGTGGCATGGTGATTATTGGGTCTTGAGGCTTTTGAGGTTCAGGTTTTGTTACGCGACCGAAAAATCTATATGGACGCTTCAGTAAGATGTTGGGGTGTGAATGATGTATCAGCCATTCGAGTAGCGTAGTTGAATTCGAGTATGGAAATACCGGTATTCATGAGATTTTTGGGGTTGGATATCCTCATATGCAGACTATTTCTTGTTTGCGGATTGTGAAGAAATGTTGATGATGGGATAACTAATAGAATGCATTATCGATAGGTTGCTACGGACTTTTGGAATGATATTTACCTAATTGGGAAGGATCAGGATTTTGTTGGGGGCTATTCGGAAGCTTAACGAGAATATTTATTTTATATCAGGTCAAGTTTGGGTGCTCTTGTGAGATTGTTATCACGGATATGTTACCGGGCAGAATGGATATTATTTGTGCCCTTGGCCTATGTTATATGCTACTCTCTTATGTTGTGATGGGCTGTGAGGTTGTATGATTATTCTCCACGCATGTTGTAATTCCGTTCAGGCCTTATGGCGATGTTGGCAAAATAGTCCTCGTGATGTTGATTTGCTCATTGCACGTTAGTTGTGCTTGCTTTCTTCCATGTTTGTGTATTTATTTCTATTCATTTTTTCCCACGGTTATACTTGTGCACTATGCTGTGCTTGTTATCAGTATTTATGTGATCAGTGAACCCGAGCACTTTAGCTTGATGAGTATTTTGGAGCGGGCTGCACATCGTAGCGAATGTTATGTGCGATACCATTTCCTTGTGTTTATTTGGTATTTTGTTTTCCCTCTGTGGGATGATTTAATGAAACTGTACTTTTGTTGTTACACATGCTGTACTTGTTAGATAATCCTCATACCTTGCCTTCCTTCTATTTCTACTGCATAATAGAGTTATTGCTGGGTTGGTGTACGAGCTGTGTGGTGTGAGAATCCGTGTGGTTGCGAGATGAGTTGTTAGTTAGGCTGAGACGAGGTTCTTAGACCTGAGATTCGCATTATCGTAGTGGGGGTGAGGAGTGTTTGGAAGTATGAGGCTGTTTCTGCTAAGATTTGAGCAATGGCCCTTAGCGGGCGAGAGAGCTTCTTAACTTGTTGACTTCATGGGTGGTTATGAGTTCCCGCATGTTTCTTTATCATGTGCAGTGTTGTGGAGGTCCGGAACAAGGTTCTATTCAATGTGAAGTGTATTGCCGACATCCAGAATGTTATTTCGGTAGTCATGGTGGTAAGAAGTTATTACTACGGGTAGTTGAGTTGTGTGGAACATCATGTGATTGTACCATGGGTTGGAATTATGGCTCGATTCAGCTTCTTCAGGTTATACAGTGTGACGATGCAAGATGCGTGTCCTATGACGAATTTCAGAGGTTGAGATTTGGGTTCTGTCTTAAGGTTATGGACTAAGGATGAAGTGAGATCTTCAGTTAAATTACATTGTCAGTCCTACATCGGTTTGGGTGATAGGGAATCACCCACGGGTGCATGTATGGTGAGCTCATGCAGTGGTTTGATGGCTTTGGAACGACTCCGAGCACGTTCGAGGACGAACGTATGTTTAAGTGGGGGGGGGGATGTAACGACCCGACTGGTCGTTTTGAGAAATTGCATCCAGTTCGGCAGTTTGAGGCTACGAGTAGCTTCACACGGTGTATTATGACTTGCGTGCATCATCGGTTCGGGTTTTGAGAAGTTCGGAAAGGATTTTTAGAAGTGACTTTCATTTGAGAAGCTTGAAGTTGAAAGAATTGACCAAGATTTGACTTTTGAGTATTTGACTTCGGATTGGAGTTTCGATGGTTCCGATAGGCCCGGGTGGTGATTTTGGACTTAGGCGTATGTCCGGATTTGGATTTGGAGGTCTGGGGGGGGGGGGTAATTTGAAGCAATTTGGCAAAAATTGGAAAGTTGAAGTTTTGGAAGATTGAAAGGTTTGAACGAGAGTTGACTTTGGTGATATCGGGGTCGGAATGCGATTCCCAGAATCGGAAAACCTCCATTATGTCATTTGGGACTTGTCTGCAAAATTTGGTGTCGTTTGGAGTTGATTTGATATGGTTCGGACGCTCGGTTGCGATTCTAGAGGTTCTTGAAGTTCAATGTGATTTTCATATGTTTTGGTGTCTAATTCGTGATTTTAGTGGTTATTTTGTTTTTTCGATCGCGCGAGCGAGTTCGTGTTATGTTTTCAGACTTGTGATAATGTTTGTTTTAGAGCCCCGAGGGCTTGGATGAGTTTTGTACGCGTTTTGGAGTGTTTGAAAGAAGGTAGAGCTGTGCTGGTGTTTCAGTTCTCACATTTGCGAGGATTTCATCGCATTTGTGATGACCGCATTTGCGAGATCATTCTCGCATTTGCGAAGATGGGCTGGGCAGGGGAAATTCGCATTTGCGAACATTTGGGCCGCTTTTGCGAAGGCCCCACTTCGCATTTGTGAAGTTTCTCGTCGCAATTGCAATAGAGACCGGATAGTCCAGGCTTTGCTTTTGCGAAGAATTCGTCGCATTTGCGAACCCAGTGTCGCAAATGTGACATATGCAGCCTACTAAATGCTGGGCATTCCGAATCTTAGCTTCATTTTACCATAATTTGAACCCTAGGTCTGAGAGGGCGATTTTGAGAGAAGATTTTCATACCAAATCATTAGGTAAGTGTCTCTAATCAAATTCCAACTATATTTTGTGATTATATCTTAGATTTAACATCAAATTCATGAGAATCTAAAGGAAAATTTAGGGAAAATTATAAAATCTTTCAAAAATAAAAAATGATGATTTGAAGGACGGATTGGTATCGGAACTTGATAATTTTTATATGGTTGAAGTCATATCGGAATGGGTGTTCGAGTTTTATAAATTTTGTCGGGTTTCGAGATGCGGGTCCGGGGAGTTGACTTTTGTTGACTTTTTGCAAATTGTATAAGAATCATAGCTTTGTTAATTGAAATTATTTTCTCTTGCATTGTTTGATGTATTTAAGTCGGTTTTGGATAGATTGAGTCGAGCGTTGATGAATTGATAAAGGAAAAGATAAATAGAGTATTGAATTGGCCGAATTGAGGTAAGTATCTTGCCTAACCTTGTGTGGGGAAACCACCCCTTAGGAATTGAGCCAATTGTGCTATCTCGATATGTGAAAGCCGTGTACGCAAGGTGACCAGTACGTACACAGTTTATATGTAGTGTTGACCGGTTAGATTGTCTAGTCTTTTTCCATGCCTTTGATCAAATTGTCATAATATGTGGTATCTTGTGGTTACGCTACACTTACATGCTCTATATGATGTTGTTAGCATTTATTTACCTCTTGCTCGTTGTTTGGCCTTATTTGCTTTAGTTGAAGTTATTGCCTTCCTTGTTGTTTTGTTACTTCTTAATTGTGAGTTCCTCTATGACTCTGTGCATATATGCTACATGTCTAAATTGTTGTGATTACCTGTGTAGTTATCACGTGCCTTACATGTCTTTTTATTTTTGTAAAGGTTGTTGTATTCCTTTGATTTTTACGTGACTCTCTTGTTGTCGTGTGCTCATACTCTTGGTGCTAGAAATTCTTGTAATTGAGTTGTTGACTTGTTGTTGTTGATTTAAACTATATACGGTGGGATCAGGTTGCACGCCGCAACAGAAGGAATAAGGATGATATATTTAGGAGGAATAAGGGTGAATTGATATTATATGGTGGGATCGGGTTGCGCGCCGCAACATATTATGTTTATTGCTATGATATTGATATTTTACGGTGGGATCGGGTTGCACGCCGCAACAGGAGGAATAAGGATGATATATTGAGGAGGAATAAGGGTGAATTGCTATTGTACGGTGGGATTGGGTTGCACGCCGCAACAGGAGGAATAAGGGTGATATATTGAGGAGACTAAGGGTGAATTGATATTATATGGTGGGATCAGGTTTTGCGCCACAACATATCTTGTATTTTGGTATCCCTTGTTTTATTGTATTGACTTTAGTTTCTTCGTGCAAGACTTTGATAATTTGTATTTCTGGTTTTCACCGAGTTTTGAGGATCGAGTTATTGTCATTGACTTATTGACTTGCCGTCATGTCTTGAGTTCTTTTCCTAATACTATTACTCTGGTGAATTAATTTTTGAAGTAAATTTAATACGTTGAGTCATTTTCTCCTGCCTTGCTGAGTCGTTCGTAATATCGAGATTTAAAATTAAGGAAACTAATATCATGCTTCCTTGTGTGCCTTTAAGTTAGAACTCGCCGTATATTTTAGTATCTACTATTTCTAATAATCATTATATTTTATTCCAATTGCTTCCCCAGCTTAATTTTCTTCACTTGCCTAAGGTTTCCTTCTATTTTATTCTAAAGGGAATGTTATTATGTTTTAAATTAATAGATATTAAATGCAACGGCTATTCGCTTTTGAATTTTTATTCGAAATTGTTATTTTCCTAACTAAAATGATTTCTAAAAGAATAAAAATAACTTCCTCTTTCTTGTTGGTTTCCTAATTGGTCTAAAAACTGTCAATTTACTTTATGAAATATAGATGGAACTTCTTGAACATCTTAATTAGTAGTTTATATGGATATGGTGTATTGAGTAGCACGTGAATTTTACCGTGTAAAGTGAAAGGGAAATATTTGGGCACAAGGTGCCATGTGTGTTATAGGTTTGGAAGTTGTGATTTTGATACGAGACTTCGAGGATTGAGATGGTTGGAATTGTGTATTAGGAATGATGCGATTGGTTGAGTTAACATCGTTTTCCTTATTTGAGCACATTTTTACTTGTCTGTATCCCAGATATGTTGGTTTTAATTTACTTTGTTACTTTTCGTTACCACCCGTGTTTTTCCCTTATCGTTGTTTGTAATTTGATTTCTTCCTGCTGTTGGCGTTACTTTGTTATCTTTATCTTGTTAGATGTATGTCATATCCTGTTCAACTTATTAACCAGTAAGTGTCTTGACTGATCCTCGTCACTACTCCACCGAGGTTAGTCTTGATACTTATTGAGCACCGCTGTGGTGTGCTCATACTACACTTCTGTATATTTTTTGTACAGATCCACGTATTCGGTCATTAGTAGTTGTGCAGATCGTTGCTGTGGTGATTCAAGGTAAACCTGCTGCTGCATTCGTAGGTCTCAAAGTGACCTTCTATTGTACTTATTACCAATGTTTCCTTTTGTTCTGGAACAGTGATGTATTCATTTTGTACAACTACTCCTAGAAAGGCTTATGACTTGTACTACCGGTTTTGGGATTATAAATTGTTCACAGATTCCTATTTCGGAATTGTTTGAAGTTATTAAATATTGTCGTTATTTCTGTTAATGTTAGGGTTACCTAGTCTTAGAGACTAGGTCCTTAACCCAAAACACTAATTAAACGATAAAATAAAGATAAAATCATGGAATATAATAAATTTTAGGTGAAGAACACTTACCTAATCGATTTTTGAAAAACCCACAAATAATCGCTCAAAACCGAGCTCTAGAACTCCAAAAATATTTAAAATGACTAACCCTCAGAATAGAGTACTTTTATATTATGCACAGTGATTAATGCATCGCGATCGGGAAATTCAATTGCGATCGCGAAGAGGAAATGACCATTGCCCAAATTAATGCTACGCGATCACGTATAGAAGGTGGCGATTGCGAAGAGGAAAAGCTTCTGACGCCCAAGGAATGCACTACGCGACTGCGAAAGGGAGACTGCGATCGCAAAAGGGGGCCAGCTGGGGCCTGTGCTACGCGAATGCGTACAAATAAGCGCGAACGCGTTGAAGGGGAAATCAGACTTATGCGATCGCGGACAAAAGCATGCGAAGCGAAGAACAAATAATTCATCCTCCAAAATTACACTACGCGAACGCGGGGGAATTGATGCGAACGCAATTAAGGAAACTAGACACCAGCAGAACAACAATCCAAAATAAAAGGAAATGGCTCGTAGCCCATTCTAAACACACCCTAGGCCCCCGGGACCCCGTGTAAACACACCAACAAGTTCCATAACTTAACACGGACTCGTTCAAGGTCTCAAATCACATCAAACAATGCCGAAAGTACGAATCGCACCATGAATCAAACTTATGAACTTTCAAATCTTCCAACTTCTAAAACTCGCGCCGAAACCTATTAAACCAACCCGCAATGACGTCAAATTTTGCAGGCAAGTCGCAAATGATATAACGGAGTTGTTCCAACTCTCAGAATCGCATTCCGACCCCAATAACACCAAAGTTAACTATTGGTCAAACCTCTCCACCTACCAAACTTTAACTTTTCCAACTTTTGCCGAAATGCTTCAAATTACCCTACGGGCCTCCATACCCAAATTCGGATGCATGCCTAAGTCCAAATCACATACCAAGCTGTTGA
Source organism: Nicotiana attenuata (assembly GCF_001879085.1). Taxonomy (NCBI): domain Eukaryota; kingdom Viridiplantae; phylum Streptophyta; class Magnoliopsida; order Solanales; family Solanaceae; genus Nicotiana; species Nicotiana attenuata. Next base: position 1,420,828 of record NW_017670270.1, read on the forward strand.
AATCATCCAAAGCCCATTCCGGAGCCGTTTACACAAAAGTCAAATTCCGGTCAACTCGTATTGCTTAAGCTTCCAAAACTAGAATCCTTCTTCCAATTTGACTCTGAATCACCCGGTAACTAAACTCGACCACGCACGCAAGTCATAACACATAATACGAAGTTGCTCAAGACCTTATGCTGCCGAAGGGGACTTATAGTCTCAAAACGACCGGCCCGGTTGTTACAAAATACATAAGATCTGTAATTTAAGGGAATTTAGAGATGGATAAGGATGTCACATATCGTATTTGAGCGGAATGAATGAACTGGAGGCTTGCATTTGGTATTTTGTGTGATAGGAATGTGTTGCTTTAACTTAAAGGTAAATTATTCAGATTGGTACGACTATGTTATATGAGGTAGAGTGTCGGCCAGTTAAGAATTCTTATGTCCAGAAGATGAAAGTAGCAGAGATGAGGATACTAAGATGGATGTGCGGGCACACCAGGAGAGATAAGATTAGGAATGAATTTTTTCGGGACAAGGCGGGAGTGGCACCCGTGGAGGACAAGATGCGAGAAGGGGGGTTAAGATGGTACGGGCATGTGAAGAGAAGATGCGCAGATGCACCCATGAAGAGGTGTGAGAGATCGGCCGTCGTGGCATGAGGAGAGGTAGAGATAAGCATAAGAAGTATTTGCGGTGAGGTGATTAGTTAGGACATGGAACGACTTCAACTTACGAAGGACATGATCCTTGATAGGAGGATATGGGGGTCGAAGATTAGGGTAGAAAATTAAGTGTAGTTGAGTGTATTCCTTTGCCATACCTGTGCCAGTAGTATTAGCCTTGTATTTTTATTTGTGGAGTTATATTTTTACCTATTATTTCTTTTGCTTCAATTATTTTACTGTAGCAATATTTTTATTTTGTTCTTGAACTGAGGGTCTTCGGAAACAGTTTTTCTACCTCTAGAAGATAAGGGTAAGGTTTGTGTACACACTAGGCTCCTTAGATCCCACTTGTAAAATTATATTGAATATGTTGTTATTTTTGTTGTTACGTTATAGGGAAGTCACTTCTTGTGCTTCGAATAAGAGGGAAAACAAATAAACAAAAAACAAATCTATTTATTCATCAAGTGTCAAAAACTAAAAACTTTCGTGTTATCCATGAATATGTAACATGCTTCTCTCACGTAATTATTAATAAACAATTCAGCACACTTGACTCGAAGACATTCAACTTTTGTCAGAGCTAATTTAGACAGCCTTTTGATTGTTATTATTTTGTTATATATTTTAGGGATCTTCAATTGATTGCTACAAAGTTATAGTTGTCTCTCTCGACATGTCTTACTGTAATGATGGTCTTTGAATATGCTTGCTGGGCTTCAATTCACCATCTATTGGGCTTTTATAAATTTCATCGGGCCTGATATTTTTTAAAATATTTTGACCAATCAAACATGGAAAATTGAAGAATATTTTGGGATATTATCACTTTTAGCCCCTATCAAAAACTATTTTACACTCGGTAGCTGAAAAAGTGTATAATATTTGTATAATTTTGGTAATATACAGAATGTATATTTATACAAAAATTATATATTTTTTCGACTATTATTTTGAGAGCGGCTATACAATGCTATTTTCCCAAATATTTTCCGGGGGATGTTTTCCTCCAGATCAAACACACCCTAAGTCTTATGGAAAGAGTCTCCTACTAATATTGGTGACAGAAAAATAAATTTTCATGAGTGAGGAAATTTTTACTACTAGATCGTGTTAATTAGCTTTGCAAACACTAGACAATATAAAGTAAACATTCTTTGACAAGAAAAAGAAATAAAGAAAGATGCACAATCTTGCCTTTAGGCTTGTAGTATTGGCCTAGTTTCAAGATCAACTTCACTGGGCTATTAGACTCCAGCATTTCAGTCAGTCTGTTTCTATTTTGAGATTTTTACCTAGCCATACTATTTGGTTGAGATCGGATGTAGGATGAGAGAGAAAGAGAAAAAGCAAATTGATGTAACTCAATCCCTTAATTACAGATACTAATCAAGATTTGGGAGTCTTTTAAGAGAGAATATATACAAATCGTAAAAAAATCATAGTTAGTTTTAGTAATTAGAAAAATACAGTTAAACTAGGTAAAATAGTTTGTAATAAAATATATATAGAGGAAAAAAATATCTTCTGTTGTACTTCCTGTAATATGTTAATCTTTTTGTTCCGACATAATTATTTAAGGTTCTGGGCTTTCGATGAACTAGACCTAAGTAAATGATCAAGCCCACATACAAGATTAGCGGATGGGGTTTTGGCATTGCATAACAACTTAGTTCAATAATTGGCAGAAAATGGCTTATCTTTTTTGTAGCCTAAATTTAATATTTAGTGATCTTTTCTCTCTTCTAATGGTCCAACCATCATCCTAAAAATAGGCTTTCTTTTCCTTTTTGTTAGAATTCGAAAATCTTTCAGATTTTCTCCCAAATTTCTACAATCTTTTTTCTAGGTTTTTAAATTATTTCTCACAATCATTAAAAATATTAAAAACTCAAAATGTAGTTTGTATATCATAGTGTATATCCAAGTGTATAACATAAAAAAAGTTATATTTTTTGTGTATCATACTGTATAACGTGTATACCAACATATACATCGCAACTTTATTTTTTCTTCTTTGTGTATATCAAAATACATACCAAATTTTTTTCCTTCGGTAGTTGTCTATAATTTATTATTTTCTTTATATCCAAGTGTATAACACAAAACTAATTATTTTATTTGTATATCACCGTGTATAATATATAATTAAATTTGTATAGCAAAATGTATATCACAAATTTATTATCCTCTTTGTATATATCAAAATGTACATAAAAAATTTTCTTTCCTTCCTATATATAGCACTGTATAATATATAATTTCTTATGAATACACACGCGCACGCGCGCGCGCGCGCGCGCACACACACACACACACACACACACACACACACACACACATATATATATATATATATATATATATATATATATATATATATATATATGTTACGACCTCGAGGAATTGTGTGCACATATTAATTTGTCGCTCTATATTAGAGCTTCACTCCTCTGTACTTGATGGGTAATACTGAGTGAACCAATTGTAGAGCCAATCCACCATTTTAATCTCATTTGGAATCCAATCCCATAAAACACAGCGAACCAAGAAGGGGGAGGGTAGGGGAGCAACGAGAAAGGAGGGGGAAAGCAACGAACAAGGGAAAAGAGTGAGGGAGGGAGGAAGGGATGGGGGGAGGCAGCGAACAAGAAGGTGGAGGGGGACCTGCGAACAATAGGGGGGGGGGCAGCAAACGGTGAGGAGAATAAATAATAAAATAGGGTTTTTAGGATTTGTCTATATAATGCCAATTATTTGGGGCTGCCTTTGCCAAAACCTAATATAAGGCTAAAAACTTGCCAATTCCTCTTATGTGTTGTCATCAGGTGTCATTTTTTCTTAGGGGATACGGAGACAAAGTTGTTCTGGGGCAAGTGCACAGATAGCTATTCTCAGGGATACTATTTAAAAACTAGCCATTACTAAATTTTAGCCTGAAATTTTGAACTTAAAAATTAAAATTCAATACATGCACTAGCTAATTCTTAAATAGCACCCCTTTAAAATAGAGAAATTCAAAAATAGCCAGATTTACAAGTGATTATTCAAAAATAGTCACAGTATAATATACTGGAGCCAGCAAAGTATACCGGTCCAGCATAATATGCTGGAAGTTCATACACAGGTGCATCGAACTCCAGTATATTATGCTGGACCGGTCTCTGTTGTAGCAAAATAGTGACTATTTTCCAATAATTTCGCAAACGCTGGCTATTTTTGAATGACCAATCCTAAAATTGGCTTACCCGTGCTATTTTAACCTTTAAAATGGCTACGTGTTGTCATTTATACAGTTGTTCTGGGCTTTCGATGAACTAGACCAAAGCAAATGATCCAGCCGACATAACTGTTCTTCGTGTAAAAATTGCACGGGGCGCCCTATTTGGGCGCCCCTTTTTAACCTGTAGCCGCTTTGTCTTTTTGTTTGCATCCGTACCCACTTTTTAAAAAACTTCAGCTTCCCTTTAAAACTGAGAAACTTCAGCTCTAGAGCTGAAGTTTCCGGGTTACTAAACAAAAACTTCAGCTCTAGAGCTGAAGTTTTTATTTTATAACTGGCAAACTTCAGCTCTAAAGCTGAAGTTTTTATTTTATAACTTGAAAACTTCAGCTCTAGAGCTGAAGTTTTCGGGTTACCAAACAAAAACTTCAGCTCTCGAGCTGAAGTTTTTATTTTTTAACTGGAAAACTTCAGCTCCTCTAGAGCTGAAGTNTTTTAACGTACGAAAACTTCACGCTCTACTAGAGCTAGTGAAGTTTTTATTTTATAACTTGAAAACTTCAGCTCTAGAGCTGAAGTTTTTATTTTATAACTTGAAAACTTTAGCTCTAGAGCTGAAGTTTCCGGGTTGCTAAACAAAAATTTCAGCTCTAAAGCTGAAGTTTTAATTTTATAACTGGCAAACTTCAGCTCTAGAGCTGAAGTTTCCCGGTTACTAAACAAAAACTTATAAAATAAAGAGCTGAAGTTCGCGAGTTAAAAAAAAAACTTCAGCTCTAGAGCTGAATTTCAGGCCCGGCTACTAAAATATTGAAGTTTTGTGTAATTGCCTTTGCTACTTCAGCCCCGTGTGCTGAAGTTATGTGAAAAAGCGGGTACGCTTGCAATTTTTTTTGCAAAGCGGGCACAGATTGAAATGTGGCACAAAAAGCGAGTATAGATGCAAATGCCCGTTCTTCGTCTTTGGTAACTTTAAGATCATATGTTTTGTAACGATTTTGTTAATATATTTTGAAAGTGAAATAGTATTATTAGTTATTATAATATTAAACTATTTTCTTATATTTCTGTAAAAGTCCCTTTAAAAGGACCACCAAATGTGTGGCAACAACTAACACAAATATAAAAAACAAGATAAATATAGATTGAAGTTAACGTCTGTCACACCCTTTTTAACGTCCCGCAAGATAATGTTGTGTGGATTGTATTGTTGTGGGTTAAAGGGTTTTTCCAACTAAAGTGATAAATTTGAGTAGGGATTATTTTATTTATTGAATCATTGTTTGAAATTATTTTTTGATTGTTCCAAGTCACCATTTATTCGAATTCCTATTCAAAGGAAGATTTGACTCTTTTGTTATTGGTCTGCGAAAATAAAGTTCGGGTAAAAAAATTATTCATCGGGGAGAAGGTGTAACGCATTCTCCGAATTTCGTGGTTATAGCACGGTCGCTCTTATTGACTACAATTGGCTTGAATTAATTTGGATAAACTATTATTTACATTAAACTATTTTTGCCCATTGTCGCTTAATAATTAACCGAAGTTTATTATCTTTGGCCTCGGAGCGTATAAGCACACAAGGTCTTTATTTAATTACAGGTACTAAACGTGTCAGTACACATGGTTTAACTACAATTGATTACCGAAGATCATAATTTATTATCAAAAGTCAAGGAGCGAGAATGCACACGTGACCATTTTATTAATTAAATGTTGACCATGAATCTTGTATGAACACATGGTCTACCGATGATAGGCTATAATTGCATATTTTAGTCGCTTATTACACTCGAATTTACTGTACTTTAATTGAGTTTGCGCTTTAATCGCTAGTGTTTTGCACTAATTGTGTGTTTTATGCCTTGTAGGTGTGATTCCGAGTTATATAGATGTTATGGAATGAATTTAAGTGATTTGAAGCTTTGAAGTCTGAGTAAAAGCTCAAGGAATTAAGCCGAGATCGTGTTCGGGGTTCAAATTTGATAATTAAGTACGAACGAAGACTTGAGGAGGCATATTGCGTACTGTCTAGTAAAATAGACATACCTTTTTGCTCAGAACTCCATTTGGGCTCCACAATATATGGTTGGAAAGCTAACTTAAAGGGCTACAACATTCAGGTTTTACGTTTTTCCAAATTCCAAACGGAACAGGGTGAAAAACCGCGGTTCCACCGCAATCGCGGCAGAACCGCGGTAGAAGATGGTCGCGGACAACTGAAGAATCAGAGGGCATGTTTGGCCGCGGTTCCACCGCGACCGTGGCAAAACCGCGGCAGGAGGCGGAAATTTCAGGGACTTATATGCAAAACACGGGATTTTAAGCCCTAAACCCTATATTAAACCAAGGAAGCCGGCCAAGAAAAGAGACGGGACATATTTTGGACACAAATTAGACCTAAGGAGGCGGAGAGACACTACTTGGGGGGTTAGACAACACCCTTGGAGGCAAGAACACATTGGGAGCAAGGCGGAGAATTCTTCTACGAGTTTTTTCCTTCCTCTTCCTATTTTTCATTGTTGGTTATGACTTTTAGTATTGTAGTTTTACATACTATTATGAATAGCTAATTTGTTATCTAGAGTTTTGATAGAACCTTTTGTAGGATAAATTCTTGTTATGTTTTTATATAATTGAGCCATAGCTTTTCTCTATTTGTTCAACTACGTCTATATTGTGGTTGGTTGAAGAGCTCTCAATTAGCTGTGCCTATTTAGTATGCATAACTCGGGAGAGAGTGCATATTTATGTAATTGTTGAACAACACCACTCCCAGTGTATATGAGGGATCAATAACCGAGGGTTTAAAGGTGGGATTAGGGATAACGAAGCCTTGGGTGCGATCTGAAGTGAGCTGTATTAAAAGCCAGCTAGCGTAGCTCGGGAGAGTGCGTCTAGTAAATTGTCGTAATTACTCGGGAGAGATTTACGGCAATAAGAGTGCTCATGATCGGTAGAGAATACTTAGGCGAAATTATAGAAGACATAGCGGGAAGGATTCCGACAATAGGGGAAATCATAACTCTAGACCTCCTTAATCTTTTCTCTAACCCTCAGTATCGTTAGTTGTTAATTTACTATTTTAATTTATTAGTTAATTAGTTAAACACAAGAATCTTAATATCTATAAGTTAGGAATTGTTCAAGCTTGTCTTCTTGGTGATAGTGAACAGCTGTAGCTAAACCTTAGTTCTCTGTGGGATTCGACTCCGGACTTGTAAACCGGATTATATTTGCAACGACCGCATTGTCCTTTTTATAAGGCATAGTTGGGCGTGATCAGTGACTATCGCATTGCAGCGATCCCATTGCCTAGACCAATCTGCACTAAAATCACTCTTACTTGTTATACCATCGACAAGGCACAATTTGTTTTTCCCTAACAGCGCAATCTTTATCGCCCTACACCACAGTGTGTAGTTCTCCATTCTTGTTAGTAACAGCCCCACATTCATCGAACCAGGCCCATCGAAAGGGTGCAAATACAACGAATGACTGTGGTCGAGAACTACCGTACCGCCAGCTCCGCCACTAGAAGTGCCACTACTAATACTGCTCGAATTCTCCAGAATCGTCATGTTAAATGAAGAATTAGATGTAAAATGAATAGAATCTGTGTAATTTCAGTTCAATTCCTGCGAAAACTCCGAAATTAGGGTTCTAGAATATAAAAAAATTCGATTATCAGACAAAATTTGTGTAAACTCTCTCGATTTCCCTTTGAATTGCACGAGGAAATCCCTAGAATTGCACAGAGAATTGCTCTGATACTATGTCAAATGCAGTGAACAGACATGCAAAGAGAGAAGAGATCGTATGAGAAGGAAGAGAGAAATGGAGATTTGCAAAAGCTTTTCATTATAACAACCAACCGATACAAATGAGTGTTGTATTTCTTTTGTACTCCTCTAACCGACTAACTCTAACCCAACTCTAATTAACAACTAACTCTAGTTACATATGCTAAATTATGATTAAGTTAGCACATCCTTTACAGTAAGTCACTATGCTTAGAAGACAAATTGAATGAACTACTTCAGTGGCAGTGTAAGGTAACACATGAATATGGAATATTTGAGACATATTTGTTACCGTTATTATTAGGAATTTTCCCTTTTACCGGTATAAGGAAAAAACACAAAGATACCAAAATTAAGTGAAGTGTCACTTTTCAAAATTAAGGGATTCGGCAACAACAACAATAATAAATTCAGTGTAATCCCATAAATGAGGTCCGAGGAGAGTAGCGTATACATAAATCTTACCCCTATCTAAGATAATTTAAGGGTTCCTATTTAAAAACAATCCTTTATATTTGTGAATCAAATGACCGTGATGTCGCTCTAATTTTACCAAAAAGGAGTCTATCACTCTTCAAAACCTCAAAGGGTTAGTTGCTATTTTCCGCATCTTAGGAAGTCTAAGTGACATTTATACTTAACAATTGTTAAGTGATTTTTTTTTGTTACTTTATTTTTTAACTGCTATAATTGATTTGATGAAAATATTGGGTGCACAAATGTATTTACCATGTTTATATTAAGCCAAAAGAAAAGTCGCAAAATTTAAAAACTATTTATGTCACTTTCACTATATAAATTTTATGATAAAATAATTTTAAGAATAGAACAAAAATCCTCAAAATGGTATCTCCTGTAAACCTTTCTTATCTAGAAATTTTGTTTTTAAACCATTTTTCTGTTTTTTTCTCCAAAAACTTGTGAAAAGGGGCAGATTTAGTCCTTCACAATTCTGTATATTCTGGAACCTATCTTCATAAAATCTGCATAGTTCAGAGTCCATTCCCAAAAACCTTTACACAAAGAGCACTCATCCATGGCATTTGCTCACAACTTGCTAACCGTCCCAGCTGATACTTCAAATCCCCACTCCGCTACTTCGATTATTACCCGCCCCTTTTCATCTTCTTATAATTCTCTATCTTCTTTGAGTTTTTCTTATTCTCCCCTAAAATTTAACACTCGCAGGGTCTCTAATTTCCCCAAGAATTTGAGTCTCAGCCACAAAGGTAATAATACCCTTTACTCTGTTCTCCATATACATAAGACTACAGAGAAATTGGGTATTTCAGTAGATTGCTGAATTTGTTTTGTGGATAACGTTTAGTAATGTGGAAAGCGTTCAATTTGTTGATGGTGGTTATTGAGAAAAAATAATTTTATTAGTGGTTGTAAATTTGAAAACCTTTAACTGTTCAACAGCAAGTTTTTTCCTTTATCCAACTTCATTCTGCTTCCACTAAAGATGAATTTGGTTATGCTATGGCCAGTTAACTTAACTTCACTGCAAAAATTAACCATCAAACTATCGCTTTTATTGGGCATTTGGTATAAAAGGTCTCTCATATAGTTGAATGATTCAATTCATTACTATCTTTTTCCTAATTAGTTATCTTCATTTCTTGTTTTAAACAATGCACCTTCCCATGGGAAATTTTAGTACTTTCCATTTTTTATTTTAGTATAATGTTGGATCGAGATGAATTTAAATGAATAACATGGTCACTGAGGATTCATATTGCCGGCCTCAACTTGTTTGGGACCTTAGTGTAAGTTATAAAGTTATATGGAAGTTTTATTTTCCTAAAGATTTTCTGTTACTTTATGCAAGTTCTTGGCAGAGGACGTGTCCTATCAGAAGTGTTTGATCAACATATTAGCTACATAGAGAACAACAGCATCTTCATTTGTCATTTGATGTCTCATTTTCTGAGGATTATGAAAGAGTAATCCAATCTTACCACTGTGGAAGCATTTTCTTTCGGTCATTCAAAAATTTTGACTTGGTAAACTTATTGTTGCTCATTTCTGCAGCATCTGTTAAGGCCCAGGCATCTGAAGCCAGCTCAGCTGCAGATGCTTTCACCAACTTCAAGCATGTACTCCTACCAATTACAGACCGGAATCCTTATCTCTCTGAGGGCTCAAGACAGGTCCACTCTTCTCTGCATTTTTCCTTCTTAGTATCAGCACTTGAACGAACCAACCGTTGCTTCCTTTCTAGTCGTGCATTTTTTTTAAAGAATTAGTTTTATTCTCCAAGTGTCATATTTGAAGTATGGCACTTTTGAGGAAAGATTGCAATGTTCTCTGTAATTCTTTCATTGGTGAATTTTCATACACCGTAGCATTTGTGACAGAATTAGATTCCATATTAGCAGTCGTTAGCTGTACCTGAAGTCAAAAATTACATTTCACCTCTGGATGACAATGGGACGGGGGAAGCTTTAGATGTGAGGGTTGGAGTGACTCTTAGCGGAGAAAGCAATCGGGAAGGGGGGAGATCTAGAGCTCCTTTGGAAATTTATAGTGGGCATGGTAGGTTAAGCGAACCGAGGAAAAAGTTTATGAAAAAATTTAATGTTGGAAAAATAGAAGGCAACTTATCATAATGGGGAAGAAAGGTGTAGAAAGGGCAGGGTATAGTGGGTTGTAAGTGCAGAAGAAAATTAAATGGGTTGGGATGGTGGGGCTAGACTGTGGCGGAGATTGCTCCCTGCCGCAAACCTACTGCCACCATTTCCATCTTTATATGGAGTTAATCTCCAATTCAACCGTTTGAACTATTTGTATGGTACAACCACCGTTTGAGCTATTTGTATGGTACAACCACCGTTTGAACTATTTGTAAGGGCTTCAATAAAATGCTGGGCCTTTTAGTTCCTCTTCACTGTGGTTCTGAGGAAAGATATGTATTGGCTAATCCTGGAACACATTAAGCAGACTGCATCAGTTTCTTTTTGTCAAACTGCATTTTTTCCTTTTTCTTCCCCTTTCTTGGTTTGAACATGTTCACCTAGCTCATTCGATTTTGTAAGTGGCATGTATACTTTCTAAAAAACCTTATAGAAGTTACTTATTCTCGGTAATTTATCAGGCTGCAGCAACTGCCACTGCTTTGGCGAAGAAGTATGGAGCTGACATAACAGTTGTTGGTAGGTTTCTTGATGTCCCAGATGTTTTGTGCTATTGGTTCTTTCAAAAGCTAAATTACAGAGATAACTTTCTTGGTACAGAAACTTTTAGTCGTAGATTTCAAGGAATCTAGGTCTTTATGGTCTTTGCAGTTATTGATGAAAAGGAGAAAGAAGCAGTCCCGGAGCATGAGACCCAACTGGCGAGCATCCGGTGGCATTTATCTGAAGGTGTGTATTTACTGTTGTTGCCCTATATGTAAAGAGCATGAACCAGTTGATGTTTTGTGATTAAAAAGTGCAACTTGGACGGGTGCACTAGACTCGCATTGCTGTGCTTAGCAGCAACTGGCATTTTGCACGCAAGCCTGTGCATTTCGATTAGCACAAACTAATCTTGGGGAACTTCAGTATTTGGCTTGTATATTGGAAGGATTTTCCAATGTTGGTTATCTCATTATTCAGCTGTGGAGCTCCTTTTATGTTAGTCTGCAGTTATTTTTTTAGCCTTGGTTTTGATCATGCAGCACAAGCATCCGGATGGATAGGAAAGTTGAAACATGTTCTGGTTGCTTATATGTAGTATATACTGCAAAACTGTTATGGTCCACTTTTCATACTACTAACGACTGTGAACTCATTCCTTATCCTTAGTTTTACATGTGGGCTGGTATGGTTGCTGATTGGTGTACGCAAACATCTGCACAGGTGGATATCAGGAGTTCAAGCTGTTAGAACGGCTAGGTGAAGGAAGCAAGCCAACAGCCATTATTGGTGAAATTGCTGATGAGATGAACTTGGATGTGGTAATTATGAGTATGGAAGCTATCCATTCCAAGCATGTTGATGCAAACCTACTCGCTGAGTTCATCCCTTGTCCTGTATTGCTTTTGCCCCTATGAAGAAGAAATGTATCTGAAAAGCCAGTGGAGTTTGATTTTAGGATCAAGGGTATTAGCATTACCTCACTTGTAGTTTATTATTATCTTCATCGATATGATCTCCTACCTTTTGACCTTTTGATTACGTTTTCTGCTTCATTGACCATAAATGCAAGTTTTAGATTTGCGATGACTGGTAATAGAACGAAAAACAGAAGCTGGTTCATTGTATCTCAGTCGTAAGAAGACATGGATGTCGTCCACTTTAAGTGTTAGCCTTGCTCATCTTGATAGCTGCCATGAGTTTGTGTATCCGGCGTTTAAATTGATAGAATTGGATTTCTTCTGTTTATACTTAAGCATTACGTTTGAACTCGTACCTTTGCTATTTCCTGATGCTGATATCATACTGATGAACAATTAGCTAAGCACAACGAAAAACTGGTTTCTAGATTAATGGTGCGATTATCCTGCTCTATTGTTACTCAATTGATCAACTGTACCCCTAAATTGTGAATTATCATGCTTTCCTACTGGTGAATTTTAGTAGTTGCTGTCTAAATTGATAAAATTGGATTTCTAATATTGGTGCTGGATTGTACATGTATAACGTCTGAATTTATATCTGGACTTATTTCTTGATGCTGATCTATTGTCAATGAGCAACAAGGCTAATCACCACAAGGACTTCGCTAGCTTGTTTAGTAATGGCGTGCTCTGCCGTCCCAAGTGATTTGGATTCTTATGATTTCTAAGGACAGCGGAACTAGTAAAATATCTTAAGTGAGTCCTAGATAATTTTAATTCTCGTCATTACTAAAGACTGCGGAACTAGTGAAATATCTTAAAGAGAAACTAGGCATAACTTAAAACTGAAGAATAATCAGAATAGTATTGATAGAACCAAACAACCGTGGTCGACATTTTACAAGCCACAAATAGTGCGTAAAAAACAAAAGAAATTCAAGGCCAGCAAATGATAATCACTACTTAAGTGCTACCATAATGGTGGGTAGATACAACAATGAGGAGAGACTAGTTCAAGTGCTGGGGTTGTTGTAATAGGAGTTCCAAGTATCGAGAGCATGAGCTCGCAGAACTTGCTGGTGATAGAGAGAAGCAATCAACGCTCCGACAAAGGGTCCAACCCAAAAGATCCACTATGAAAACAGATAAGTGAAATATTATGAGACTAATTAGCTCTATTGAACTTTAAAAGACGGTTTAAATTAGAACTATCATAAGTAGTATAAACACTTACATGGTCATTCCAAGCTGTGCTATCGTTGTAAATTACAGCAGCTCCAAAACTCCTAGCAGGATTGATCCCAGTTCCAGTGATGGGAATAGTGGCCAAATGAACTATAAACACCGAAAATCCAATTGGCAATGGTGCTAGTACCTTTGGAGAAACAAAGAATGTTTTATAATTTATTACATTAATCTTGATCATTATGATTTAGACATTTAGTGCTCCTGCAGTCCTAGAAATACTACAGAGGGAGATAAATTTGTTTTTGACTGGAACTTCATAAGTTTTCAGATCCAATTCCCGATCCTTATGCATCTCTTAACCTTGTATTTTAATTTTATACGTTATGAGTGCACAAAATTTAAATATTTTCTAAATTAGGGTTGACACTTACGGGGACGTGAGAATCACGCGCTTTGCTTTTGGCGTCAGTGGCGGAGAAGACGGTATAGACAAGGACGAAAGTGCCAATGATCTCAGCACCCAAAGCTATGCCGGTTGAGTAGCCAACTGCAACGGTATTAGCACCACCGCCATACGTGTTATAGTCATGCTTCATGAACCCTTTCACAAAGCCAACGCCGCAAATGGCTCCTAAGCACTGCGCCACCATGTACGCCACTGCTCTCAGTAATGACACCTTCCTTGCCAGTAATAGCCCAAATGTTACTGCTGGGTTTATATGCCCACCTATACACATTCATTAACCCCAAAAAAAGAAATTAGAAGATTATAATGCTGTCAATGTTGGTGTTTATCATGGTTACTCTCAGTGGCGGATTTACGTTTTGAGGTATGGGTGCTGAGCACCCATTGGCTTTGGCCAAATTGTGTTATGTATTCATAGATGATACTTAAAAATTCAAATAATTGACCATGAGCATCCACGATGGTCATGTTTGACTACTGTAAATTTACATCAAAATCAGTGAAGCATCCACAATTTATAAATCTTGGATTCGCCACTGGTTACTCTATGGCTGAAGCGGGTACTGTAAGGTCTTTTTTGTGTCAAAAAATTCTTTGTTAGTAAAACAAGTTTTGGACAAAATCTGAATTGGTCTTGTGGTCTATGAACTGAATATTTGTCCGCTTGAAGTTGGAGTAGCAGAAAACCTTACAGTTTTCACCTCTACGAGTGTGAAAGTAAACTGCTGCTTTTGAGGATTAGGTATTTCAGACCATCCATAAATTTGTGTTACATTTGTCTTTACCGCTACAGGTATTGGGGGTTCCACCCTTGGGCTAACTTGCTGGAAGAAAGTGACCACTAAAAATTGACATGACAATCTGATTCAGCTAATCAACAAAAACATGAGTATTCTGAACTCAAAATGAGTTTTAAGTTATATACATCATCACCATAACAGGTAAACATTTTAAACTACTGTAATTAATCTGCTGCAATAGGTAAAGATCACTTGATAGTATAAAAAGTTCATTATATTGATGGTGTATATAACTTAAACTCTTTTGGAATTATGTGATTGGGTACTTTAATAGGTGCCTCATATTAAATTCCAAGTAAAAATAAATGGACTGAGAGAGACGGGAGGACGGACGTGGATGGTGAGGGGAAGACAAATTAAATAGGAAGGTTGTTTTTCAATCTGTGACTTGCTAACTATGGCGGAAAACCAAAAGAAGCTTCTACTTATGCAAGGCAATGGAGATTTTGACAAAAAGTATGCAAATGTTGAATCTGAACTTATTACCACATTACAAGACACCTTCTTTTAACTTTAAACCTCTAAACTTAAAATTCCGTGGTTAAAATTTGAAATACCATGTTGTTTCATGCAGTGGCAGAAACACTCTTCTACAAGAGGTGCATTCAACACCATTTCTTAAAAAATTATTCACAATTTTATATGTAAAGTAGTACTAATATTTTTGAAAGAATTATAGTATATATTTATGGAGTGTGTATATATATATATATATATAGTACTCCTACTACATTATACATTTCAATATATAATAGAGTGAAAATCTGAGATAATATAAAGTAAGCATCACTTTCGGACAAAATGTAGAGCCTTATAACCTCTATAACTCCAGAAGTTGTAATAAACTCACATATATAGAGCAAAAGAAGAGGAGGAGATGATGAAAATGAGCAGTACCAGAGATCCCAGCAGTGCAATAGACAAGAACGAAAATCATGCCGCCAAAAGCCCATGCAATACCAAGAAGTCCAACGCCATCGCAGGGACCAACTTGCTTCTTGTGGCCAATAACAGTAGCAACACTAACGTAAAGAAAAAGAAGTGTGGCAACAAATTCAGCAATGAGGGCTCTGTAGAAAGACCACTTCTTCACCTCCGCCGTATCAAACAGCGGTGCTGCTGGCTTATCTACGTAGTCTTTCGCCATATCTTGCTAGCTAGATAGCTAGTTATCCCGATCTGCTTTTAGAGAGTGATGGTGGCCTGGTATATATTGAGTAATAATCTCTTCATCCGTTTCAGTTTACGTGAATCTATTTTCTTTTTGGTCCGAGAATGACTCATTTCTAAATTTGGAAACAATTTAGCTTAAACTTTCAACTCTATCCTTAATGAGAACTTTTATAACCACATAAATACTCTGGACCCTTTTTTGACTTGTTACCAAAAATTCAAAAAGTCTTTATTTTTTTTAAAACTCCGTACCCAGTCAAACAGGTTCAAATAAATTGAAATGGAGTGAGTAAATAGCAGCCTGGCAGGGAAAACGATAGCTACAAGAGAGGTCACGCTGTGTGGTTACAAGTTAAAGGTGTGAATTGATTGATATGATGTCGCAAAAAGGCAACAACACATGCATCAACACTATGGCACCCTGACCATTTACGTAAGCTCCAAACTTTTCACTGGTACCTTCATTTGTAACAGAATAACATTGCATTTACGTCTCAAATTCCTATGTCGGGAGGAAAGCAGAAGGGGCCGACGTTGTGACTCAATCTTAAGGCCTAAGCCAATTAATAAAGCATCGCCTTTAGGCATGCAGTAAAATTAGTTCTAAAACTTTACTCCTACAACAACTACTCATGCAGTACCTAAATACTTAACTAAAGTTTTCTTTAATGACCAATTCACCTCTGAATATTAATCAGATTGACTATAGAAGATAAGCAAATTGTAAAAACAAAGTAACAAAATAAATTAGGAATAGGAGGTGCAGTTTTACATATGACTACTAAATTTTAAAAAAATAGAGTAAATTAAAAATTAAAGACATACGAAAATTTATTTGAAATATTTAAAGCCTCTTATTAAAGTTCAGTTTAAGAAATCAAATTGAGGGTAGAACGGTAATAACTTGGTCGACTGATCAATTCGAAGTGTGGACCAACGTCGATAGAAACTTTATACCTTCTTGGTTTGAGTGATTGACACTTTATACTTTCTTGATTTTAAAATTTTTGTAGTCACCTCTTGATTTTGAGATTTTGTAGTCACATGTAAATTAATTACACCTTTAACGGCCTTATGTATTTTTATAGCTCAAATTCTATTTGATGTGCATGCCTTTATAGTAATATCTAATTTTTGTTTTTACCACTCTAAATACAAGCGATAAATAATTTAATCATAACGGGCAGTCTTGTGAAACAGAAATTAACTACTACTATAAATTAAAGTCATGCACACCTTATAGAATTTAAAGCTACAAAAATACACAAGGCCGTTAAAGGTGTAAATGTACAATATACAATGTACATATGACTATTAAATCTGAAAATCAAGAAGTGGCTGTGAAATTTCTAGAAGAGTTATATAAAAGATATATATGAGTACTCCAGCTCCCCCTCCCAAATTATTTTCATTTGGAAATTATATAATATAGTTGTACACCCCATTGAAAAAGACTTTTGCGGACCAACGCCAACCCGCGAACCAGCCCGATTCTTTTCCCCAAAATTTATCTGTTGCTGCGATAAAGACTTTACAGTTGGCATCCCTCGTATATTCATTAGCGATTGTTAGGGGTGTCAATGATTCGTTACAACTGACTATTTTAAGAAATTCGTATTTTATCTATTGTTACTTTATTGTGTATAATTAAAATCAAAATTTTTAAATCGTTCTTATAATCATCTCGATTTCTTTAGTATCGAGAGTTCGGTTAATTACTATTTGAATTACTTTGCATATATACGGATGTATCTGATAGAATATGTACTGATCTCCTTCTACTCTAAATAATAGTTGTCTGGTTCCTTTCATAAGACTCATTTAAAAGTTTCACCCCCTAAAATTAGGAGTGGCAAACTGGCGGGTCGGGTCGGATATGGTTCGGATCGAAAATGAGTAATGAAAAAACGGATCAATTATCCGACCCAACCCACATTTAATACGGATAAAAAACGGGTTAACCGGCGGATAATATGGGTTATCCATATTATCCGTGACTTCTTGTATATGATCATTTTTGGGAGAATTCTTAGTCTTCCTAATTTGAGGAACCCCCAATTTGAGGTTTTACAAATGTAAAAGTTAGACCCATTGGTTATCCATTTTTTAAATGGATAATATGGTTCTTATCCATATTTGACCCGTTTTTAAAAAGTTCATGATTGTTTTTGCATACTTGCAAAAAGTAAAATAAAAGTAAAAGTAAAATTGCGATCACCTCAATCACGAAGAATGTCTTATGTTGGTTGAGTACACTTTTAATAAAAGAGCTTGTATAAATTCAATATTCAAACAAGATTTTGATTTACAGGAGAAGGTTATATTAACGTAAGTTGCGCACTTCCAACATACTCTTCACCTAAAACACATATTGTTCAGTTCGAATGAACTCAACTTACAAATCTACCCCTAAACAAAAACCAAATCTTATAGACACGAAAAAGTTTTGCTATAAAAAGATGGCTTACTATGAGCCAAAAACAGGCTTGAAAATTCGTTATATTAGGAGTAGCTTTTAATAATGTAAGACAGGACCTCTTTCAGCCAGCTCGACAAAGGAAATTATTGTACAATGGCCCCAAAGCATTGTATGTTGAAAGCGAGTGATATCCTCATATTTACAGAGGCGGATCTAGAATTTCTAGTACATGGGTGCACTACTAAAAAAAAAGAGGAAAAAATGTATCTAGTAGGATTTGATTCCTATACCTCTTGGACAATAACTCAACATTCAACCGAACCATTCAATCTTCTTGGAGCATGAGTGTCGACAGTTAATATTGTACTAATTTCAGAAAATATATACATAAAATATCTAATTTTACGAAAAGATCATGGGTTCACGTGCCCCATAATTAAGCCTATAAATCCGCCCCTTCCCATATAGGATATTTTCGTATCATTACTTAATTTTTAGATTCCGTTTACATAAGTTTAGCGAAAAAAAGGTTGCGCATTAAAACATGGTCACAGGTAGGGGTGGACATACTTTGGGCAAACCCGAAATCCAAACCGAAATCCGAATTTCTTGAATTTTTGGTTTGGATTGTCGGATTACGGATTGAATTTTGGATTTAATTTTTAAAATTTTTGGATTTCGGATTGGATATTGGATTTGGTACTTCTAATTTTTGGATATCCCAAAATCCGAAATTCTTATACTTTATATTTAGTCCATTATTCATATGTCAATAGTGATAAGTTCAATACCCTACCCATTAGATATTATCATATATATTCAATATTAATCACTAAGTTATTATGAGAATACTTTCTATTTGGACATGGTTTTACTATTTCTACTTCTTATCTGTCGTATTAACGTCTCTATTGTATCTTTTTATATAATAATTTTATTACTTTAATATTTCATTTGGATGATTGCGGTGAGAATGAAGAACTTTTCAGGAAATTTAACATGAGTACTTCATTTGGATATTCATCTTTGTAAAAAAAAGAGACATCTCAACTTATAAGCTCAAAACCGAAAATCCAAAATATCCAAACCGATAAATCCGAAACCAAACTTAAAAAATCCGATCCAATCCGAACTTATTTGGATTGGATTTGGATTATCATTTCGTCAATCCGAAAACTGAAAATCCAAACCGAAATTTCATATACAATCGGAACTGCCCGAACGCCCACCCCTAGTCACAGGATTATGATATTTTTATACTAGTCATGAAGATCCATCGTGAGTCGTGCATGCAAGACAAACTTTCTCATCCATCAGAACTTCTAATAATTTACGGGTTAATTTCACCGAAGGTCTTTAACTATCTTTCAATTTTACTAAAGTCAGTTAATTATTTTTTGTTACTTAAAAGTAATTAAACTTTATCATTGTCACTTAAAAGTTATTTTGACTCAATCCTCTACCATGAATATGACATGTAATAATATTTAAGAGAAAATTCCAAACATAAATACCACGTAACTTAAATGGACCATACCCATTTTAGATTCATTTCTCCTTTAAATGTGATTTGACTCATAACCCAAATTGATTTCAATAATTTGGTATAAAAATTATTGAAGTTCTGATGGATGAGAAAGTTTGTCTTGCATGCACGAGTCACGATGTCTTCATGACTTTGGTATAAGAATATCATAATTTGGGAACAAATTTGTCCTAAATCCCGGCTAATCACTAGAAGCTCTAATGAATGGACCTTGTCACGAGTCCTACTGAATCATCAGAAATTCTGTACAAATTATGTAAGACTTTAATACAAATTGTTTGTGCATCCTGGCGATGGACCATCAGAAGTTAGTGTGTCATTTCATTCATGGTACCCCTTGAGAAAACAGTCGAGTGAAATAATATCTCATGGTACCTGAAAATTATTGTTTAACTTCACTCAATTATTACAAAATAAAATTTGTCTAGTCACGAGTCACGAAACTTTAGTACAAATTGTATCATAACTTAATATAAATTGTTCATAAATCATGACAATAAATTTGTTAGATCATTTTCCAAGCACATTGGATGGCTGTTAGCGGAGAAGAATATTCTTAAATCTGTAAGTTACGTTGTTGATATAACGGTGAGTAAAAACAAGCCTTTTCGATGAAACAATAAATGTTCGAAAAAAGGCCAACTCAATGTTGGACCATCTCTGTGAGTCCACCAGAACAAATTGGACCATCTTTTGCTAGTTCAAATCAAGGTATTGGGAAGAGATCAGTAATCAGTAACCCTATAATGTTTGGTATGTCCATAGCGTCGCAAGTGTGGGAACTTAAATCACCACATTGGGCTATCTTGTGCATTGTAATTCTGAATTACCTATGAAAATTTTATTTTCTACTTTCTATTTGGAAATTTTTATATTGATATTTATTTGAAATATGTTTACTCTTTGGAATGTACAAAGATATAAAGTGTTGGTCGAGTAAATGAATATGTCATAAATAAGGTATATTGGCCAATTAGTCTAAAGTTTACGTTCTCCGTTTTCATTGACCATAAATGCAAGTTTTATATTTGTGATGACTGGTAATAGACCAGAAAAAAGAAACTGGTTCATTGCGTCAGCAGTACATGAATTGTAGATGGGATGAGTTTATCCCACGTTTAGTTGGGATAAAATCGTGGTATAACTAATCCCATGATTATAGTGTTTCTTTATTCCATGGGAGGATGGAATAACTAATCCTGAAATAATTAATCATGGAATGATCACTTGTTTCTCAATTAAGCGGCCCATACGTGTGAAAGTCTTGCTCAGCTTAAACTTAGTGAATTTTTGTTTCCGCTGTTTAATTTGATGGAATTGGTTTTTTTATTTATTGATATAATTGGATTTGGATGTCACGTTGTTACCAACTGATCTGTTACCTTTGAATTCGTATCTTGACTTGTTTGTTGATACTGATCCCATATTAATAACGAAGAATTAGCTAATTAACGAGAAAAATTCGTTTCTGTATTAACAGCATATTTATCTTGTCTACTGTCAATTAATCGAAAAGAGCTGTACCTTTAAATTATAAATTACCATGCTCTGTTATTTCTGAATTTTTATTATTTACTGTCTAAACTAGGGCTGTCAAATTTGGCCCAAGCCCAAATGGCCCGCCCAATCCGCCCAATATTGGGTTGGTTATTGATCCGCCCATTTATTGAATTTAGCCCATCTTGACCCAACCCATCTCAAACCATTTAAAGTTGGGCTAATTTTTAGCCCAAATTGATCCATGAATAAGTTTGTCAAAATATCTTAGAAATAATTTTATTTTTTGTTTAAATATGACCATAACAAAAGCAAAAAAGCCTTATTTAATAATTATACAGTTTATAAGAAAATAACACATACTAATTAAAGTTTAATAAGAGTTGGGCAGGTTGGGTTATGACCCGAATTTTAACCCATCTTGACCCAACTCATCTTAGCCCAAGTAACTTTTGGGCTGACCCGCCCAATTATTGACTCAACCCATTTTGACCCGCCCAAAATTGATCCAACCCGCTCATTTGACACCCGTAGTCTAAACAGATACAATTGGATTTCTAATGTTGGTGCTTGATTGCTGATCACAACAAGAACTTCGCTCATTAGCACTAATACAACCAAATAATGCTTGAACTTTTATAAGCCAGAGAAATTGAGATCAGAAAGCAGAAGTAAATCGAGGACCAGCAAAGATGATTATCACTACTTAATTAAGATGATTAAAACTTGTTAAGTAAGTGCTACCCTAATGCTGGGTAGTTACAACATTATTAATGATGAGAGACTAGCTGTTCAAATGCTGGGGTTGCTGTGAAAGGAGCTCAAAGTTTTGGCAGCATGAGCTCGCAGAACTTGCTGGTAATAGAGAGCAGCAACCAATGCTCCCAGAAAGGGTCCAACCCAGAAGATCCACTATATATGGAAACATATAAAGGAAATATTATGAGACTAATTAGATCTACTGAACTTTAAAAGACAGTTCGAATAGAACTATCATAAGTAGTATAAATACTTACATGGTCATTCCAAGCTGTGGTATGGTTGTAAATGACAGCAGCTCCAAAACTCCTAGCAGGATTGATACCAGTGCCAGTTATGGGAATAGTGGCCAAATGAACCATAAACACCGCGAAACCAATTGGCAGTGGTGCTAATACCTGTGGAGAAAGAAGGTAACGAATAGAAAAATCATATAACACTTAAATCTTGATCTTTAATTTATGATTTAGACATGCATTTGTTACTCGCTGCAGTCCACAGAGACTATAATCTCTTGTTTAGGTGGAGTTTATCTTTGACAGAGACTTTAAATATTCTTTTTTTTGTTGTAAAAAAGTATGATGTATTTACTGATTTTTATAGCACTAGTTTACCAACATCGGCACCCTCAAGTGCACACTAATAGATTAAAATTTGAGACCTTAGTAACCAGGAGGCTAAGGCACCTAGCGGTGTGGCCTATAGTGGTCAATAAAGTGATCGGTACAATCCCTGGAGATCAGAGTTCAAATCTCAGCATAGACAAATCCTAAGCTTAGTCGGAAAAAAAAAAAAAGAATAAGAAAAAGGCTTGGAGCATGTTTGGAAAGTTACCTTGGAAATGGATTTGGGTGTAATTACAAGGTTGCTTTTTAGTTTCTTTCCTTTTTGTTTTAACTAGTATTAGTATCCGCGCGATGCGCGAACACAAATCATATCAAATTGTGATGTAGGTTGTTTGAGTCATGTGCAAATAACCTTAAAATATAAACCTTTCAGATAAAAATTATATAACATTAGATATTAATTATAAAGCAGGATATGAAATTATTAATCAAATCTCATTGTAGACAACTTTTTTTTTATTTGTAGTAACCTAACCCCTTGATTTTAGTACTTGCATTTCGTTTCGGTGTCAATATTAAAAAAAATACTAAATATGTCATGTTGTGATCTATCTTGTTTGAGCATATTATATCACATTATTTTAACAAAATTCTTACTATCACATTGTTTTTGACTCAAAGTCAAATATGTCTTATTCATCACATCATTTTATGTAAATTCTTTTTCATTTTTGTTCTTTTCTTGTAGTTGTTGTATTATTTATTATTTAATATTGTTATACTGTCATATAATTTTTATTAGCTTAATAATTAAATTAATATTTTACTTATTATCCTTTTAATAGTCTTTAATAAATATAAATATTTTATTCTTGAAATTTGGTATATTTATATGCTTGTAGCCTCTTATTCAGAATTTCTTAATCATTTCAATTTATCAGTAATATTTTCAAAAATATAGTTCAATTACTTAATTTATTTATTTTTCAATTAATTTAAAGTATAAATATCCTAACACTACCTTTATTTTTCTTATACATCTCTTCCCTACTATAAATTTTAATTAATTTTTATATTAATATTTTACCTATAACCAAAATAATATCATATTTTATTTTAAATTTTAATTTTTAATTAGTCAAAAATATTAATACATAAGTTATTTTATTATTACTTTCCAATTTATTGAGTTCTCTTATAATTATTTTGTATTAAATGTAGTTAATTTTTAATTATCATTAGTAAAATTACCTATATTAGAAATTAATTTTATATTTTTAATTTTATTTTAATCATAGAAAAAATATTTCTTAATTGTTTGAACACATTATATCTAAATATTGTAGTAATATTTTTGCTGTTGTATTTCTTTGCATGATATTTTCAAAAATAAAAAATTTATGAAATAAAAAAATCTCATCTCAAATTCAAATAATTCTTATCATTCTATGTTGTAAATTGGACCGCAATTTCGAAATACTATGCTATGCTTTCAAACTTAAACTAACTACACTCAATTCATATAAATGTTTTCTTAATTGTTTGAACACATTATATCTAAATGTTGTAGTAATATTTTCACTGTCATTTTATTTCTTTACGTAATTTTTTCTTTTTTAGTTTTAAGATACAAATTTAAATTTAAATTTTCATTAGTACCTATATTATGTATTTTTAAATATTTATTTATTTATTTTTCATAAATAAGACTTCAATTTCGTGGTATTCTCCATAGTTTGAGCATTCTCATCATAGTTTTAAGAAATTTTTAATATCAAATTCAAGTAGTCTTTCCCTTTCATTTCTAATATTAAATTTTTAATAATTTAACATAATTTTGCTATTTTTTAATCTAATATATAGTTTTATTATGTTTTATGTGGCTTTTCATTAACTTGTTATTTACAAATTTCCTCACATTATCTCTAATTTATTTTTATTATTCAATATTTTAGTTTTTGATTTTATCTATTAGACTTGAATTATGTGGATTTATCCATATTATGACTTTTCTTATCATAATATAAAAAACTTTCATCTCAAATTTAAATAAGTTTTACCCTTTTTTCTATGATAAAAAATTTGAATTTTTGTTTTTTCTCTATTTATTCTTTATTTTTAATATTATATTATTCAATAACTAATATTATTACATTGTCATGTGGATTTTTATTAGCTTGTTTGAATTTAATATCTATTTCTACCACACTAACTGCACTCAAAAAAGTATGTTGTGCTTTCAAATTTAAACTAACTGCACTCAATTCAAATATTAATCATAGAAAAATATTTTCTTAATTATGTGAACACATTATATCTAAATGTTGTAGTAATCTGTTGTAGTAATATTTTCACTGTCATTTTATTTCTTTACGTAATTTTTTCTTTTTTAGTTTTAAGATACAAATTTAAATTTAAATTTTCATTAGTACCTATATTATGTATTTTTAAATATTTATTTATTTATTTTCATAAATAAGACTTCAATTTCGTGGTATTCTCCATAGTTTGAGCATTCTCATCATAGTTTTAAGAAATTTTTAATATCAAATTCAAGTAGTCTTTCCCTTTCATTTCTAATATTAAATTTTTAATAATTTAACATAATTTTGCTATTTTTTAATCTAATATATAGTTTTATTATGTTTTATGTGGCTTTTCATTAACTTGTTATTTACAAATTTCCTCACATTATCTCTAATTTATTTTTATTATTCAATATTTTAGTTTTTGATTTTATCTATTAGACTTGAATTATGTGGATTTATCCATATTATGACTTTTCTTATCATAATATAAAAAACTTTCTCATCTCAAATTTAAATAAGTTTTACCCTTTTTTCTATGATAAAAAATTTGAATTTTTGTTTTTTCTCTATTTATTCTTTATTTTTAATATTATATTATTCAATAACTAATATTATTACATTGTCATGTGAATTTCTATTAGCTTGTTTGAATTTAATATCTATTTCTACCACACTCATTCTAATATAATATAGATAAAAATTTAAAAACTTTCTCATCTCAAATTCAAATAATTTTTGTCATTCTATTTTCTAATTTGGACCGCATTTTCAAAAAAGTATGTTGTGCTTTCAAATTTAAACTAACTGCACTCAATTCAAATATTAATCATAGAAAAATATTTTCTTAATTATTTGAACACATTATATCTAAATGTTGTAGTAATCTATACGTATAAAATATTCGTTTGCATGATTCATCAATATTAATATGACTTTATTATTCTTGTTAACAAAATATTTTTTACTGATTATTTAATTGTTTTTACCTTATAAATAATTTGTATTTTTTTGTAAGATCTTAAATTGAATATTTAATTATTTTAATTAAAATATGCTCTATGAAGACCAATAATTTAAAACTAATTGTTCTGTTTTATTATTGCGTAAACAGTACAACCACTTGCCAAAAAAATGCGGTTTTTATTTTGCAAGCAGTTAGGACAACACCACTTACAAATTGTTATAATTTTCTTCCTATTCTACGTTGTTACTTTAAAAAAGTTATTTAATTATTTTAAAATTTAATTTTAATAAAAAAAATCAACTAATAACTAATTATTACTCCTAATAACTACTTTTTGTCCTAAAAACTAGCACATGTCATTTTCTTATTTCGCCACTTGTCACAATTCTATGCCAAACTTCCTTCCTTTTAATAATATATAGATTTTTTATAAATTTTTATTTCTATTATTTTAAATTTTAAATTTTATTTTTTACTTTTAAATTTCTTTTGAAATTATAAAATATATTTTTCTTTGTACATTATTTATCTTTTATTTCTCTACCTTTACCTCTTGTGATTCCATTTAATTGCTTATATTTTATTTTTTATTTATTTTATTCTTCTATTTTTTGAAACTACACCTTCTAATATTAAAAATAATGAGTCAATAGCAAACCTGGTATATAATGAGTGATACAATTAAAGTGAAATTTCGTTGTTGAATGTGGTTATATACTTATTATGTTTTCTAATCTTAAGTTTTAGTGGAATTACTATTATTATGTTGGAATTTGACATATGTTAAACTATTTTTTTTTTTTTTTTTTGAATTTTGAAATTGTGTTATATTCATGGTTCCAATTTACTTGTTTTGGTAGTATTGATTTACATTGCATGTAGTTCAATTTTTAGTTAGAATTGATGGATTAGTTTTGTTAAACATTTGAATAATGTTATAAAATTATATTTATAAATATTAATTTATTTTATCAAACATGAATTCCATGATGTTCTTACAAAACATATATTTTTAGTTTTTGTAAGTATCTAAACTAGATATTATTAATTTGAAAAATATATAAAAATTATTTTTTTCAATATTAGTTATAGATATATGATTACTAATTAATGAATATTCACGAAAAATTATACATCTTAAATACCAAATATAATATCATTTATACTTATAAAAATTTATAGGCATATATTTATTATATTAACTTTTAAGTTTGATAATTACTTCATTTAAAACTTAATCTAATTGTGTAATTACACTTGTGCAACGAAACAGTAAACTTGTAATTACACTGTAATAATACTATGACAAACAGACAGGTCGCCGTAATTACACAACTGTATAATTACTAGGCTGTGTAATTACTACCTTAGTAATTACACCAATTCCAATTATCTGGTGGATTTCCAAACAGACCCTTAGTAGTATTAGATAAAACAGAAAAAGGTCAGATATATCCCTCTACTATCAATTATTATTTAAAGTAACCCGTAATACTAATCGATCAAAATTTCCCCTACCGTCTTACTATTGAACATATTTGGCCCTCTTTTGGCGGAAGGGACACGTGGCAGCCTTCTAAATATTTTAATACCCAATCAATTGCCCATATTAGATACCCGATATCCATAACCCTAAAACCCGACCCATCCTAAGACTTATCTCATCTTCTTCACAACAAAATTTCCTTCGTCCAAAATATGGATGTGTTAAAAAATGGTGGCCCGTAAATTTAGCACTAAATTCTTCCAATGAGCAGTAGCTAATCTCCTTGATTTAAGCACATATAAAATCACGATCCAATTCTTAACCAACAATGTTTAAAAGAATTTCAATATAGACAATTCAAGTTTAAAGAACTCCAAATTCACAGTGATATTTGCAACCGCAATTCTCAACGATAACCATAAATTAGAATTTGATTAATGCCCAACTGCCAACTGCAAACTATTATCAAATCCTTCAATTTCGAATTTTCAATAATAGAAACAGAATTTTTCACGCTTAGTTGCTTGGATTTTTCGACTTGGAAAGTAAAGATATTTTTTTGAACCTCAAATCCGATTCAACAAGGAACCCAACAGCTCTTTTACTTGCAAATCTTCTTTAACCACGCTAATAATCAGTAGTTAATCTAAGATATTAATTAGCTCAACAAAATAGGCCCAAATAATTATTTCAGTAGAATAATTCAACACTTTAATAATTTTTGTTCCAACTTTGAAAACTTAAGAACCCATCAGTTGGAGTTCGAATATTTTTTTACCTATTTCTTCAAATCAGTTGCTAAATTCCGACTCAAAGAGTAGCTCCAAACAATCAAATCATTTTTTGGATTTCAAGCATCCAACAACACAAAATTTCCTTTTTGATTTTTTTTTTTTTTTTTGGAAATCAAGGCAATAAACAAGGAATGCTTAAAGCAATTTCTTAGCCTATACTCCGAAACAAAAAGATTCAATTTGTAAGAAATTTGAAAGCACCTAGTCATGGAGTGGAGACTCATGGAGGAATGAGCTTCTCTTGTTTAGGAGAAAACACTATGTATGGATGGTATGAACTGCCTAAACAAGAATTCTTGAACAGCAAACAACCAGTTCAGCACGACCAAGAAGTACTGGATTCTCTTTCGGATAGGCCCTGAAAGGAGAAGGAAGGCTGGAATGCCAACAGACGTCTATTATATTGAATTTACCGATAGTCCCCATTTTGGGAACGTGCAGTGCCAAAGTCACTGAATCGGTAAGTCGCCAATCCCTAGACTATGTAATGTACTTTATCTGCTGGGTTACGGGCGGGCATTTTATCAGAGGTTTCTAATCTACCATTGTGTGATTCCTATTGAAGCATATACTCGGGGGGGGGGGGGGGGGTGGGTGCAGGGCGGCGATTTTAAAGTGGACTCCCCATTCATTAGATAGAGAAGATCACCAAGATTTCGCGATCTGCTGCTGAATTTATTCCAATTCCAAGAGCTCGGATCAAATCGGTATAGCGCGAATGCCCTTAGCGAAATGCCGCTCGCCTTTTTTATCCTTTAAAAATATATTTCATACTAGACAAAATAGTCATTTTAACTATTTTTCTTATATTTTAGAATATTTATTTAATTATTTTCCTAATATTTAGGAATCAAAAGTCAACTAAATTCTGCGTATTAAGGTTTCCTTATTTAAATTGTATAAAGAATCTATAATTCACAATCGTTATTTTCTTGGATTACTTTTTAACAATAAGTCAAACCATATTAACGTGGATACAACTAAAACAAGTACTTCTATAATTTGAAGAGGCTTAGTCTACAAATATATTAAAAATACATTATCATTTCCATCACTAGAATTAAAAACACAATCTTTAACTGCTACATACCGAAGAATTAGATTGCATGGGCAATCTTTAACTCCAAAAGGACTTCTTTTTTGAGAAGGAGATAGAGTTCTTATATTTTTGATTGAATTGGTAAAAAAGAATTCTACGAAATGAAAAAAATATATACATTAGTATAATTTAAAGTCTTAAATATTTAGTTATCTAGAGTTTTAAATACGAATGTCATCATGTATATGAGCTATAATTAGTTTTCAATTAATTTAAACTCCTTTCCTATTCAATCAAATATTTTTTTCTTTGTCGATATTTTGTAGAATATTTGAAAATTACGCTTAAGAAGTAGAAAAAATACCTAAGAAAATCGTTAAGGATATGAGAGAGAGAGAGAGAGAGAGAGAGAGAGAGAGAGAGAGAGAGAGAGAGAGAGAGAGAGAGAGAGAGAGAGAGAGAGAGAGAGAGAGAGTGTGAGTGAAAGTGACCATACACCATTACAAGTTAAACATTTAAAAGTTGGAATGAACATTAAGAATTCGAAGTGATTCAATACAATTCTGTTATAAATTCATGATATAAGTAAATCATCTTTAAAATTGACACAATGATTTATATAAATTTGCATCCTTAAGAAGAGAATCAATTTTGAAAGAAATTAAAAAAATAGAAGAAAAACGATTATAATATAGTATTAAGAGTTTAATTGCCATTCATTTAACTAAATAGGATGAACATTTGTCATTTAACTTACAGTTTTTCCTAAATTTTTTTATATTACAACTCAAACACGATTATCAACATAATATTAATGTGATATTAAAAAATTATAAACATTGAGATTGTGTACACGTCACAATGCGCGTACCTAAAGACTAGTTGATTATATCTAGGGATGGTCACGTGTAGGGTTATGGATACTGGGTATCCAGTATGGGCAATTGGTTGGGTATCAAAAATATTTAGGAGGTTGCCACGTGTCCCTTCCGTCAAATGAGGGGCAAATATGTATAATAGTGAGACGGTAAGGATAATTTTGATCGATTAGTATAACGGACGGTAACTTTAAACAATATTTGATACTAGGGGGTATTTCTGACCCTTAAAATTGTATATATGAAATGCGCAAAGCAATCAAACAACTTTCTCAAATTAAAGATAGTGAAGATTTTGTAAATTTAAGGACGAAGAGGACTTACGGGGACGTGGGAATCACGTGAATTGCGTTTGGGGTCGGTGGCGGAGAAGACGGTATAGACAAGAACGAAAGTGCCAATGATCTCAGCACCCAATGCTGCGCCCGTAGAGTAGCCAACTGCAACGGTATTGGCACCGCCACCATACGTGTTATAGTCATGCTTCATGAACCCTTTCACTAAACCAACGCCACAAATGGCTCCCAAGCACTGCGCCGCCATGTAAGCCACTGCTCTCAGTAATGAAACTTTCCTTGCTAGTAATAGCCCAAATGTTACTGCTGGATTTATGTGCCCACCTATACACATTCGTTAACCCCAAAAGGATATTAATTTAAGATTGCTCTTATAATTTGTTTTTATCATGTTTACTTTATGCTTGAAGCGTACTCTAATTAAGTCTTTTTTGGTCATTTATTTGAAATAGTTCTTTTGTTAGTATCCGATTCAGCTTAATATGTAGAGGCATGGGTATTTTCAAATTATCTGAATGGGCACTTTAATTAGTATGTGCCTTGTATTCAGTTCAAGGTAAATATTAATGTGCTGAGAGAGAGGAGGGTGAGGGAAGACAAATAAGAAGATTGTCTTCTTTTCCTTCTTACGTATCTTTTTCTTCTGAAGGGAATACTCCAAAATTAGGTCACGTTTTTAATCTGTGACTTGGCTAACTTTGCCCGAAAATCAAAAGAAACTTCTCATTCTTATCTCTATTATATTCTGAAACATGCAAAGCAATGGAGATTTTGACAAAAGTATGAAAATATTGAACTTGAACTTACCACAAGGCACAAGACACCTTCTTTAAAGTTCAAACCTCAAAACTTACAATTCCGTGGTTAAAAGTTTGAACTATCATGTTGTTTCAAAGGCAGATGCATCCTCCTAGTAGAGGTTCATTCAACACCACTTTGTGGAAAAGATTCACAATTATATATGTTAATTATATTTTTTTAAAGAATAATGTCAGAATTTATAATAGATCGACACAACTTGAGTAAAATAGTGCATACGCTTCACGGAAAGAAATAAAAAAGTGGAGGCCAGGAGATGAAAATGATCAGTACCAGAAATCCCCGCAGTGCAGTAGACGAGAACAAAAATCATGCCACCAAAAGCCCATGCAATACCTAGAAGTCCAACGCCGTCGCAGGGACCAACTTGCTTCTTGTGGCCAATAACGGTAGCGATGCTAACGTAGAGGAAAAGAAAGGTGGCAACAAATTCAGCAATGAGGGCTCTGTAAAAAGACCATTTCTTCAGCTCCGCCGTATCATACAGCGGAGCTGCTGGCGGATCCACATAGTCTTTAGCCATAATGTCTTCCTACTTTCTCCTTCTTCTTTAGATGTAGGAATTGAGATTGGTAAAGAGCATATATATATAAGAATA
Organism: Nicotiana attenuata; assembly: GCF_001879085.1. Classification (NCBI taxonomy): domain Eukaryota; kingdom Viridiplantae; phylum Streptophyta; class Magnoliopsida; order Solanales; family Solanaceae; genus Nicotiana; species Nicotiana attenuata. The sequence continues at coordinate 1,452,148 of NW_017670270.1, forward strand.
GATAGCAGCAAAGAAAATGAAAGCTGCCAGAGGTTGTGTGGATTACAACTATAAAGGTGTGAATAAGTTGATACAGAAAAAAGTGAACAACACATGTATCCACATCGGGATACTATATGGCAACGTGATCATTTACGTAATCTCCAAAAGTTACGTTATTCAGTGTGACGTTAACTTGTATCTGAATGACCCTGCAATAACAAGGATATCAGGGGCGGAGCTAAAGCTACGATCGCGGGTTCGTCCAAACTCTTTGTATAAAAATTTATTGAATATGTATAAATTATTAATTTAGAACCCAATAACTTAGAGGAAAAAAATCCTGAATCCATTACCTTCAAATTCTGGCTCCCTCTCGTGGATATAAGGCGTCAGATCCTATGCTTTGTCTATGATCGTTTCATTTGGTAATTACTAATTGTACTTTCCTTAGCTTTATCTGTACATTATCAATTATCAATATTTGAGCTCTTATTGAAACCAGCTAGGGCAACTATATATGCACCGTGTAACCAAGAGAGATTAGGGCATGTGACATCTTACCTCTCTCTATATATATCCTATATGATTTTTCAGACTTAGAAATCATCAAATGATTTTTGACGGAAAATCTTAAAGGTATTCTCTTGTCTTTGATATACTAGTAAAGGATGGAGCATGGGCGCAAGCACTATACACATCAAGATTGTTTTCTAAATCCTTATATAAATAGTTGATTGGATTCACAATTTACTTTTTTATCTAGTATAAATAAATTATACACGAATATATCTATATCTATATCTATATATATATATATATATATATATATATATATATATATATATATATATATATATATATATAGAGAGAGAGAGAGAGAGAGAGAGAG
>NW_017670270.1:1453038-1465805 GCF_001879085.1 Nicotiana attenuata
TATATATATATATAGATTATTTTTTAGTTTAATCGGTTGAGTGGTCATCAGGATCAAATTTTGAAATTTTAAATAGCAAAAAAATAGAGAGTAACCATCAAATATTAAGAATTTCAATGTTACACAAAATAATATTAGCAATATTCAACAGCTGGAAAGGTGCACGGCTCATTCTTATTCATTTTCATTTTTATGGTATTTTGAACTTTCAGTTTAATTTGTTTCTTTCTGTTATAATTCTATTTTTTTCTGCTAAGTATATTGACAAGCTGCAATGTATGATTATAGTAGTAGAATTAAACCATCCAATGTACTTCAGAGTTGTGAAATATATTTCTTTTTTATTTAATTTGCAAATGCACAATAAAAATTCCTTTCTTTTAATGTATTATATTTAGAATGTAATTTTTGATAATTTTCTTGAAGTCTAATGTGACCTCCATTATATGCATGAAAATTTTGTTTTCAACTAAGGATCAAATATTAAATAACCCATTATTTGTAACAACAGATATTTGGCAGGCAAGAACAAATATTATTCTTCAAGAGTTTATGACAAAAGAATAAGGAGTTGAAGTTCATTTAAAACACCCTTTTGCTTTAAATAATTCTGCCAAACCTTAAATGATATACCAGAATAAAAGTAAGATATTTTCTTATGTTTACCAGAGTCATTGCACCACTCTTTAAGCCCCTCCCGCAATAACCCTTAGCAAAAGTAGAATTACAACAAGAGCTCTTATAGAAATTGCTCCGTGTAGCCCAAAAGAAAAAGGAAGAGAATCTCAGCAAGTTTATGTGTGTAATTTACAAGAGCTACTTGATTAGAAGATTTAAGAGACAATTGTCAGGTGTCTGACACCATATATGTTAATATAAATTGTGCTCAAACTTTACCAAAATTATCATAACACATATAAGCAACTATGTAATAAAGGATGAAAACCGGGTAAAAACAAAACTTCAAAAAGTGGTACAAGGAATGTGCTGATGGTTGATGAGATAAGCAAGGATAATTTTGTCAAGGCACTGAAAACTTTATGTAACACAGTAACAGCTACAGTACTTTATGTTCAGTTTTGATGAAATTACTGGAATATCCTCACTTATGCCAAGCAGGCATGTTGACCTCTGTATACTATTCCCTCTTATTAAATAGTAGTATATGTATAATAATATACTACAAAATAATTTACAACATAAAACCTCCTCATGCAATTTCTCTAAGTGTCTAAATAAATGATCAAGTTGACTATGTCAATAAGCAAAAGGTAACAAACAAATAGGAAAAGGATGGAAAATCCAAAATATGAGAAAAATTTATCATACACTTGATAAAAGTATGAATTACTCCTTAATTACGTACGGGGGATTTTTAAGTACACAAATTTATTACTGTGATGTTATGCACATCTGAATAATACCATTGCACTTTGGCCAAAATCATTTGTTCTCTCCTCATTTCCTGCTCTTGTATAAACTCGGGTGGTTGAACCAAGCAAGCAGTGACTGCGATTGTAAATATTTACCTTTCTGTTCGGAGAAATTCTTAGAGTTTTTTCCGGAACATTTCTTTTAGAAGGCAAAATCTCAACAAAACAAAAATTTGCGAACTCTGCTTCTCAAAATTTCAGAAAAACGTCAATTGAGCTTTTGCATTTTCAACGTACAACACATCTGCATATATATTTTTATGGGGGGCGGGCTCGGTAGAATAAATTCTTATCAAGCTAGCTGAAAGAAGTCTAGTCTCACCTACAGGTGAAATTAAAAAATAGTCAGATTTACAACTGGTCGTTCAAAAATAGCACAGTTTTAAAAGTAATCGAAATTTAGCCACTTTTCATGTAAAGATAAATCTGAGCGAAAACACTGTTCAAAACCCGGAAAAATACGCTAGTATATTATGCTGGAGCTCCAGCATAACAGCATAAGTACACTAGAACTCCATCATAATATACTGGAGTTCCAGCAAGTATATCGGTCCAGCATAATATACTGGAGTTTGGAGCACCGGTGCTCCAGTCTCCAGTATATTATACTGGAGCCAGCAAAGTATACCGGTGCAGCATAATATGCTGGAGTTCATACACAGGTGCACCGAACTCCAGTATATTATGCTGGACCGGTCTCTGTTGCAGCAAAATAGTGGCTATTTTTCATTGACTTGGTAAACGCTGGCTATTTTTGAATGACCAGTTCAAAAACTGGCTATACCGTGCTATTTTGGCACTCCTAGAGAGTACAATTAGATAATTGGGCCGAGCTAAAGATGAATTTTCAGGCCTTTTCATGGCTCAATCTTGTGAGTTGCAACTCTATCCGAGAGTCCATATGTCTCTTTATTGCTGTCTAGATCGCTAAATTTCTACTCCCTTCGTTCCAGTTTATGTGAACCGATTTCCTTTTTGGTCCGTTCCAAAAAGAATGAACCCTTTCTAAATTTGGAAACAATTTAGCTTACACTTACAATTATACCCTTACTGAGAAGCTTTTATAACCACACAAATACTCTGGGCCCCTTTTTGACTTGTTTAGGACCATAAATTCCAAAAGTCTTCATTTTTTCTTAAACTCCGTGCCCAGTCAAACAGGTTCACATAAATTGGAACGGGGAGTACTATTGTTTTAGTGTTAGCAACTTATTCAAGTTTATCTCAATGAATTTAACTTGTCGACAATAAGAGTGTACTAGTGTAAACGTTCTTTTACATTATTAGAGTATAGATTGTTAAACGCTAGCAATATATATGAATTTGTTAATAGAGAATATCTCTATGAATTTGGAGCTAGAAAGGAGGAACACGCACATACTTCTTCCTTCTCGGCCCCATTTTTCTGTAAAGGAACTCTTCTATCTATATCCGCTAAGACTGTCAATTTGAGTGATCCTCTAATATTAATTGTTCATTAGTAGAACCCTTCTTTAGAATAAACAAATGCGTAGACACTTATTCCATGGATTTAACTACTACAGATATTTAGATTTATCGTTATTTACCCATGAAAATAAATTAACACAACTTCTTTCGACAAAGTACATGTGCCTTTCCATAAAAAAAGACAAAAAAAAAAAATTAAAACAAATAGACAGATATTACACAAAGGAAAAAAGGAAAGAAGAAGAAAATAAAATTATGATACAAGTGGGTAACTGATGTTTTACACTTCAATACCACACAAGAGGGGTGATTTGTGTAGTGTCTAATTTTTCGCGTGCATTGATTATAAAAGGATTTGGTTCTTCTATGTGTTCTTATTCTACTATTGCGGAATAAATAAAACAGAAAGTAAATAACACAAGTATTTTTATGTAGAAAATGTTATCAATTTGTATTACTGTAATAAATACTAAAACCAGTAAACTTTCTGAAATAGAAACAGAAACAGAAAGTTAGTAGAAACAATATGTCAAATAATATCTGAAAAAAATAATTTCGGAATAAATCGAGCCCACTGAATAAATGGTGTGTCCTTAAGGAAATTATTCCCCTCAAGTACCCGAGGTGCTGGAACATATCCTCTCAGGACAGAACGATTTAACTCACCGGAGTGTTGGTACCAAAAACGCCGATGAACAGCAAACCACTCGAAGGCTGTAAAACACACTGCAATTTTTGTGCAGAAGAACAAGAAGAAGATCAGAAAATTTCGTAAGGAAAGATTCTAGGATTCAAAGTATATTTATAGACTTTCTAGCACTGTTTCTGAAAACGTTTGCAATCTTTCAGAAATAGCCATGACTGTTGGGAATATTTCTGTTTGAAATATTGAGGGAAATTTAAAATAATCTGGGAAGAAAAAGGACAGGACCGGACCGGGTCGCAGGTCATGGGGTATTCCGGATTGAATTTTCGTTAATTAATTAAATTAATTAATTAAATAATTGAAAGAAATTTTGTCCAAAAGATTAATCAATCAATCTTTGGCCAAATCCAAATCCAAATCCAAGTCCGAATACGAATCCGAAGCCGAAGCCGAGCCGAGCGAGCGACGACGATGACAGCGCAAGGCTTGCCTTCTTCTTAACTCTTTAAGAGCTAGAAGAAGAGAAATTGTATATACCCATCAAAAGCCTTTTCTTCCTCCAATATGGGACAATGTCCCTTTGCCAAGGAGGGCAACTCAAATATTTCATTTTCCCTCCATTTCTCATTCACCCTCTTTAAGCTAAACCAAGCTTAAAAAAAACCCAACAATCCCCCACATGAATGGAGAATGGCTATAAAACAAAGGAATGCACGGACGCGTGTGTGTTTTACATGCAAGAATTAATTGCATCTGGATAAGTAGGTTTCCCTTTGAACTTTTCGTAGTGAACTTATATCGGATATACTCGGTCAATCGGTAGATTTGATATCTTTGAACCGTCGAACTTTATTGTATACCTAGACAACATAATTCACATAATCAACCCTTAACCATCTATGGTTCTCATGGTTGTGTTTGTTTCAACCATGAACAACGCCTGGTTTTGTGAGTGCTTAGAGAATAGGCCTTTACTTTCATTCCCCTTGAAGCGGTTTACACTTCACACTCACATAGGTGATTTCTAAACGTGTAATCCTATAGACACACTATCTAGTCATATCCTGCTAGACTTAGCAAATCATTAAAAAGCTTTAAGCTTTATTGACTCACCAAAAAGCCTTAATGCTTTACCTCGATTTATTAACATTGTCTTCATCACGAGAATGGGTTGAGTTATTTGACAATGTTGAACCGTCATTCATAACTTTATTTGATCTCTTTGAACCTAACTCTTGGGATCTCCAGTCTGCTAGGTAGAGTTACCGTCATGATGACTTGTCCTAGACCTTAATCCTATTTCCTTTGTTGATCTTTTAACTGCCTCTCTAGATAGGCCTTTTATAAGTGGATCCGACACGTTTCTTGACTTTACGTAGTCAATCGTGATAACACTACAGAGAGTAGTTGTCTAACGGTATTGTGTCTCCGTCGTATATGACGAGATTTTCCGCTATACATAACGCTCCCCGCACTGCCTATTGCCGCTTGACTATCACAATGTAAACAAATAGGTACCAAAGGTTTGGGCCAAAATAGAATATCTTCCAAGAAATTCCGGAGCCATTCAGCTTCTTCACTGGCCTTATTTAAAGCTATGAATTCAGATTCCATTGTAGAACGGGCGATGCACGTTTGTTTGGTTGATTCCAAGACACTGCTCCACCCCCAATTGTGAAAACATATCCACTAGTGGATATAAGTTCAGATGATCCAGTGATCCAATTTGCATCACTATATCCCTTAATCACGAAGGGATATTTGTTATAATGCAAAGCATAATTTTGAGTATGTTTCAGATACCCCAAAACTCGTTTCATTGCCATCCAATGTATTTGATTGGGATTACTTGTAAACCGACTCAATTGCTAATAGCACATGCTATATCTGGTTGCGTATAATTCATGATATACATCAAACTTCCTAATACTCTTGCATAGTCCAATTGTGAGTCACTTTCACCTTCATTCTTTTGAAGTGCATAACTCACGTCAATTGGAGTCTTGGCAATCTTGTAATCCAAATACTTGAACCTGTCAAGTACTTTTTCAATGTAGTGAGACAGTGATAATGCTAGACCTTGTGGAGTCTTGTGAATTCTGATTCCTAAGATCACGTCACCAGCTCCTAAGTATTTCATGTCGAATTTGCTAGCCAACATGCTTTTAGTAGCATTTATATCTGCCATATTTTTGCTTATTATCAACATGTCATCAACATATAAACAAACAATGACTTCATGACCTGGAGTGTTTTTAATGTAAACACATTTGTCACACTCGTTGATTTTAAACCCACTTGCCAACATTTGTTTTATCAAATTTGGCATGCCATTGTTTGGGTGCTTGTTTAAGTCCATAAAGCGACTTAACTAGTTTGCACACTTTCATTTCTTTACTCGAAACCACAAAACCCTCGGGTTGTTCCATGCAAATCTCTTCCTCCAATTCTCTATTTAAAAAACTTGTTTTAACATCCATTTGATGGATTTCAAGACCATACACGGCTGCTAGTGCCACTAACGCCCTAATAGATGTCATTCTCGTTACTGGCGAGTAAGTGTCAAAGTAATCAAGGCCTTCCTTTTGTCTATAACATTTGACAACAAGTCTTGCCTTAAATTTGTCAATAGTGCCATCAGCTTTCATTTTCCATTTAAAGATCCATTTCGAACCTAAAGGCTTATTTCCTAGAGGAAGATCAACCAATTCCCATGTAAGGTTATCCAAAATTGATTGAATCTAACTATTGACCGCCTCTTTCCAAAACACCGAATTAGAGGATGACATAGCTGCTTTAAAAGTTTGAGGCTCATTTTCAAGCAAGAATGTCAGAAAATCTGGTCCAAAGGAAGTAGATGTTCTTTGACGTTTGCTACTTTTTGGATCTTCTACACTTGGAGTATTTTCCTTTGGTTCTACCCGAGGTCGTGTAAGTCTCACTTAGCGACTCATATTCTATTTTATACGGATAGATGCTTTTAAAAAATTCAGCATTATCTGATTCCATTATCGTATAAACATGAATTTCAGGATTATCAGATTTATGAACCAAAAACCGACATGCTTTACTGTCTGTAGCATATCCAATGAAAACGAAATCCACAGTTTTTGGTCCGATTTTTACCCTTTTGGGTAAAGGTATTTGTACCTTTGCTAAACACCCACACTTTGAAATATTTCAAGTTGAATTTTCTTCCTTTCCATTTTTCATGCGGAATAGATTGCGTTTTGCTATGGGGTACTCTGTTGAGTATTTGGTTAGCTGTAAAGATAGCTTCCCCCCACAAACTCCGCGGTAATCCGTAACTTATTAATAAAGAATTAATTTCCATTAATGTTCGGTGATTTGCTTTCCGCAATTCCATTGGATTGAGGTGTGTAGGGTGCAATACTTTGATGGATAATTCCATATTCCGAACATATTTCTGCAAAAGGAGATTCATATTCTCCACCCCTATCACTTCTAATCATTTAGATCTTTATATTTAATTGATTCTCTACTTCATTCTTGTATTGCTTAAATGCTTCAATTGCTTCATTCTTACTATTAAGTAAATAAACATAACAATATCGAGTGCAATCGTCAATAAAAGTTATAAAATACTTTTTCCCACCTCGAGATGGTGTCGACTTCATATAACAAATGTCAATATGAATTAAGTCTAAAGAATTTGAATTCCTTTCAAGAGACTTATAAGGATGTTCTACAAACTTGGATTCAACACATATTTGACATTTTGATTTATTACGCTCGAATTTAGGCAATACTTATAAATTAATTAACTTTCGCAAGGTTTTGTAATTGGCATGTCCTAAAGGAATATGCCATAAATCATTTGACTCCAATAAATAAGAAGAAGCTGAAATTTTATTCATACTGTCAACAACATTACATTTAGTTTAAAAAGGCCCTCTGTGAGGTAGCTCTTTCTAACATACATTTCGTTCTTGCTTACAACAACTTTTTCAGAAACAAATACACATTCGAATCCATTCTTAACAAGTAAAGAGGTAGAAACTAAATTCTTCCTAATAGTAGGAACATGAAGAACGTTGTTGAGCGTTATCACCTTGCCGGAAGTCATCTTCAGGAATATCTTCCCATAACCTTCAATATTGGCTGTTGCAGCATTTCCCATGGAAAGCTCTTCTTCGGGACCGGTAGTAGAGTAAGTCGCAAATGCTTCTTTGACAGCACAAACATGTCCAGTGGCTCCAGAGTTAATCCACCACTCCTTCAAATTTCCAACTAGGTTGCATTCCGAAAGCATTGCACATAGATCATCAATGTCATCATTCTTCTCCACTATGTTGGCTTGTCCCTTTTTCTTATCCTTTTTCGGGAGACGCCAATTAGGAGCTTTGTGACCAGTTTTTCCACAATTGTAGCAGTTTCCCTTGAATTTCTTTTTGTTCTGCTCCTTAGTTTGTCTAGAAGACCTCTTCCTCTTCTACTTTTTGGAGCAGTCTCCTTAACGATATTAGCTCCCATGATCGTTGAATTTCCACGAGACTTCATCTCGACTGTTTTGTTGTCTTCCTCAATCTTGAGACGAATCACAAGATCTTCCAACTTTATTTCTTTGTGCTTGTGCTTAAGATAATTCTTGAAATCTCTCCACGAAGGAGGCAATTTTTCAATCATTGCTTCCACTTGAAATGCTTCATTAACGACCTACCTTTAGTAATAAGGTCGAGAAAAATAAGTTGAAGCTCCTGAACTTGGGTTCCAACAATTTTGTTGTCTATCATTTTATAGTCTAGAAACTTGGCAACCACAAACTTCTTCAAGCATGCATCTTCAGTCTTGTACTTCTTCTAAGTGCGTCCCAAAATGTGACGACCCAAAGGGTCATCACCTGTTTTCTCTCCTTTCCGCGCTTCTGAGGCCTTGAAAACCTCATTTTTAGTAGCCTCGATTTGCGTGCGCAGACCGGGCGCGTAGCCGGAAAGCTTAAATATGAATTCTGTGTGAAAAATGATGAATTTTGGTATTAATATGATTAAAGTTGACTTTGGTCAACATTTTGGGTAAACAGACCCGGACCCGTGATTGGATAGTCCCGGAAGGTCCGTAGAAAAATATGAGACTCGGGCATATGCCCGGAGTCGAATTCCGAGGTCTAGAGCCCGAGAAATGATTTTTTCTGTGAAATTATTTTTCTGAAATTAATATGGAAATTTGAAACGAAAATGGATTATAACGTGTTGGTATCGGGCCCGTATTTTGGTTTTGGCGCCCGGTACAGGTCTTATATGTGTTTTAAGCGCTTTCTGTGAAATTTGGTTGAAACCGGACGTCATTTGACGTGTTTCGGACCTAAATCTCAAAAAATGATAGCTTATGAAGTTTGATGAAAAAGTGATGATTTTGAGGTTTGATTCACTGTTTTTGATGTTAATTTGGCGATTTGATCGCACGGGTAAGTTCGTAGGATGTTGTTGAGTTAGTGTGTGTGAGTGGTTAGGAGCCCCGAGGGATCGGGAGTATTTTCGGAGGTGTTCGGGATGGTTTTGGAGTTAGGAAAATTGCAGAAAAATCTGCTGTTGGTGCACAGTGAATTCCTTCTTCGCGTTCGCGCTCCACCCTCGCGTTTGCATAGCTTCAGTGTTTTTTTCTCCTTCGCGTTCGCGTCACCACCATCGCGATCGCGTAAGCCAAAATCAGGAGCCCAGCAACTTCCTTTTCGCGTCCGCAAGGCCTTCACACTTCCGCGTAGTTCCAGTCTTTCATTCAATGCGTTTGCGTATCCCCTATCGCGTTCGCATAGGCCAATTCCCTGGACCCCAGTATTTTACCCTACGCGTTCGCATTCCCCTCTCGCGAACGCGATGCTTGCCAGCTCCCCCTTCTTCGCGAACGCGACCCCTGTGTTGCGAACGCATAGGGAATTTTCGCCCAGTCATTTAATGCTTCAAAAACAGAACAGTGACGGGTTTAGTTCCAAAATTTTCATGAGCTCTCTTCTTCCCCAAGCTCTAGGAGTCCATTGGAGCCCCCATTCTTCAAGACCATTTGGATTTGATTGAGTTGGAGCCGAATTCGAGAGGGAAGGCGGTCGTTGTGGATTGATTTTGCCGTGGAAGTTGAGGTAAGTGTTTGATCTAACTTTGGCTTGAGGGAATAGGATTAGAGTATTGTTTGCTAATTGCTAATTGTCGAGTACGGTGTATAGGCATGGTGACGAGTGTAGACATGTGATTTTTGACTCTCCCCAAGATTTTTTATATTTTAGCATGTAAATATTTAATTTAGGCCTAATATAGCTATTTCAGCCATTTTTGACTTCTTTGCTTTATTTTCGTCATAAAAATAAAAATTACAAAAAAAAAAATTATTTTAGCTTACGTATCTTTCGTAAATTTAAATAAAAAATATATACAAAAATAGTACCTTATCTTTACATAATCTTGAAAATAAAAAAAATATATTATAGTTTCATGTTAGCTTTTGCATTGTGTAGTATTTTTATCTTATTGTAAAATGAGTCAATTAAGGTGTTGGATCACTATTTTAAGAGTTTTAGAGTCCAGTTCTTGGCCCAATTCGGATTAGTCCATTAAGCCTAGGAACCCTTCTAGCTCTTCTTTGGAATAAAAATAAATAAAAAGACCCTAAGGACCTAATACACAAAAGACCTAAGGACTAATGAGCAAAAACACAAAATATAACCCTAGACCCTACACCTATAAAAGCTAAGGCTAATCAGCCAAAAGGGGACAACAATGAACGCCTAATATATCTAAAAGAGAAAATAGGCGTCTTGAAAAGGACCTGACACCCCCCCGGAAACTTCATCCCCGTCGCACCCCACCACACCCCTGAAACCAACGAGAATCTCTGAAAAGCAGCTTAAACATAAGACCCTAAGCATCAGCCGCTAATCACCCATCGAGAGCCCCCCGTTCTTCATCTTGTTCAACACTAGAAGAACCAGACGATCCCAGCCCGCCACCAACAGACCTCGCCTCCGTTCCCACCCAAACCTGCCGGAGAACAGACGTACATACGACCAAACCAACTAGAAAATCTGGGCAGAAAATTGATTGAAAAAAAGTTGGTTTAGGTTCGAATTCCAGTTGCCGTTTGTTAGATTTTTGTTGCTGCTACGGTTGGTTGAGACGCGGCTGAGTCGAGGTTGTTTGGTTTCCGGTTCGAGTCCCGTCCAGTTTTTCATGTGTCCATGCTTCGGAGGTATCACGACGATCCAGCCCACGTGTTAGATTTCAGCACTGTCCAGTTGGACAAGGATCTGTCTTATAAGGAGGAGCCGGTGGCTATTCTAGATCGGCAGGTTCGACAGTTGAGGTCGAAGAGTTTTCCTTCAGTGCGTGTTCAGTGGAGAGGTCAGCCTCCTGAAGCATCGACCTGGGAGTCCGAGTCCGACATGCGGAGCCGTTATCCCCATCTTTTTCCCGACTCAGGTACTTCTTCCTTTTATCCGTTCGAGGACGAACGATTGTTTTAGAGGTGGAGAATGTGACGACCCAAAGGGTCATCACCTGTTTTCTCTCCTTTCCGCGCTTCTGAGGCCTTGAAAACCTCATTTTTTAGTAGCCTCGATTTGCGTGCGCAGACCGGGCGCGTAGCCGGAAAGCTTAAATGTGAATTCTGTGTGAAAAATGATGAATTTTGGTATTAATATGATTAAAGTTGACTTTGGTTAACATTTTAGGTAAACGGACCCGGACCCGTGATTGGACAGTCCCGGAGGGTCCGTAGAAAAATATGAGACTCGGGCATACGCCCGGAGTCGAATTCCGAGGTCTAGAGCCCGAGAAATGAATTTTTCTGTGAAATTGTTTTTCTGAAATTAATATGGAAATTTGAAACGAAAATGGATTATAACGTGTTGGTATCGGGCCCGTATTTTGGTTCCGGCGCCCGGTACAGGTCTTATATGTGGTTTAAGCTCTTTCTGTGAAATTTGGTTGAAATCGGACGTCATTTGACGTGTTTCGGACCTAAATCTCAAAAAATGATAGCTTATGAAGTTTGATAAAAAAGTGATGATTTTGAGGTTTGATTCATTGTTTTTGATGTTAATTTGGCGATTTGATCACACGGGCAAGTTTGTAGGATGTTGTTGAGTTAGTGTGTGTGAGTGGTTAGGAGCCCCGAGGGCCCGTGAGTGTTTTCGGAGGTGTTCGGGATGGTTTTGGAGTTAGGAAAATTGCAGAAAAATCTGCTGTTGGTGCACAGTGAATTCCTTCTTCGCGTTCGCACTCCACCCTCGCGTTCGCATAGCTTCATTGTTTTTTCTCCTTCGCGTTCGCGTCACCACCATCGCGATCGCGTAAGCCAAAATCAGGAGCCCAGCAACTTCCTCTTCGCGTCCGCAAGGCCTTCACGCGTTCGCGTAGTTCCAGTCTTTCATTCAATGCGTTCGTGTATCCCTTATCGTTCGCATAGGCCAATTCCCTCGACCCCAGTATTTCACTTTACGCGTTCGCATCCCCCTCTCGCGAACGCGATGCTTGCCAGCTCCCCCTTCTTCGCGAACGCGACCCCTGTGTCGCGAATGCATAGGGCATTTTTGCCCAGTCATTTAATGCTTCAAAAACAGAACAGTGACGGGTTTAGTTCCAAAGTGCACACAAGCTCTCTTCTTCCCCAAGCTCTAGGAGTCCATTGAAGCCCCCATTCTTCAAGACCACTTGGGTTGGTAAATCCCCACTCATTTCCTTCATTTTCTTTCATTAATTACTGAAATTCTAAGCTTAAATCACATAGATTAGGGTGGAAATTAGGTAGAATTAGGGCTTTTCAATTTTCTTTGATCTAGACCTCGTTTTGGGATCGGATTTGAAAACAAATTGTATATTCGGGTTCGTAGGGAATGGGTGATATGAAATTGGTTCGAACCTCGAGTTTTGACCAAGTGGGTCCGAGGTCGATTTTTGGAATTTTGGGAAGAAAGCTTACAAATCTATATTTAGGCATTGGGTTTGATTTGTTTAGCTATTATTGATATTATAAAGTCGTTATTTCATAGATTTAATTGAGCTGGAGCCAAATTCGAGAGGGAAAGCGGTCGTTGTGGATTGATTTAGCCGTGGAAGTTGAGGTAAGTGTTTGATCTAACTTTGGCTTGAGGGAATAGGATTAGAGTATTGTTTGCTAATTGCTAAGTGTCGAGTACGGTGTATAGGCATGGTGACGAGTATCTATACACTGGTGTCTAGCATGACCATGAGTCTTTATTTGTGCTTATTCTAATTTTGTTGTGACTCTTC
>NW_017670270.1:1466474-1497538 GCF_001879085.1 Nicotiana attenuata
ATATATATTGAACTGCACAGGTTGGTTTGGTAGTCCTGTCTAGCCTCGTCACTACTTCGCCGGGGTTAGGCCAGGCACTTACAGCACATGGGGTCGGTTGTGCTGATGCTACACTCTGTGCATCTTTTTGCACAGATCACGGTGCCGGAGCAGCTTTTGGATAGCAGCAGTAGATTGGGAGTAGACCTTCAGTCCAGAGACACCGAGGTAGCCTTGCTGACGTTCGCAGGCCCAGAGTCTCCTCTATCTCTATTTCAGTTTTTTATCCCTTGTACCGAAACAAACAGATTATGACTTCTTTCAGTCTATTGTATTTAGTAAATATTAGAAGTTCGTGAGTATGTTGACACCAATCTTGGGTAGAGTTTTGTGTTGGAACTTCCGCATTGCTTTCAGTCTATTTATATTTAAGACTTCCGCTTTTTTATTAAATGTTTCGTTGTTTAATTAATGTTGAGGTTTGCTAAAAGAGGTAATAAATAATTGGCTTGCCTAGCTCCTAATAGTAGGCGCCATCACGACTCCCGAGGGTGGAAAATCCGGATCGTGACACAAAATTCTTTCGAAGTATTCATAGCACTATAGACATTATACAAGTCATCCTCCAAAGCACTTAGGATATAGCCTTTGCAAAGAAAATTTGCCTGTTTCCACGCCTCAACAATCATAAACTTCTCATTGTCTGGCATGTCGGCGGCAGGCACTGGAGGGTATTCACTAGTAAATTTCTGCATACGAAGTGTGGTAAGCCAGAAAAACACCCTTTGCTGCCATCTTTTGAAGTTGGCTCCAGAAAATTTCCCCTGTTTCTTAGCCGGTGGAACAACAGTTCGGCTTGACGAGGCTATCGTCGTTGCCGCAACAGTCACAGAAGAATTTCCGTTATCAATTGCCATTTCTCACCGTCAACAACACAAGAGTTCAATTCATGGCGAAAAATATAACAGTAAACAATACTGTAATTATCGATAAACAGTACGTATAATAAATAAAAATCGAAGTTTTTATATACTGCTTCACAAAAAATAATGTTATCAATCCGTACTACTGTAATAAATACTAAATCCAGTAAACTTTCTGAAATAGAAAAAGAAACAGAAATAGAAAGTTAGTAGAAACAGTATGTCAAATAATATCTGAAAAAAATAATTTCGGAATAAATCGAGCCCACTGAATACATAGTGTGTGTCACACTTCCTTTTTTTTCCGAAAAGGGATATAAGGGAGTTTTCCAATTAAAGTGACAATAATCGAAACTGGATTATTTATTCAAATTCAGAGTCGCCACTTGGGATAATTTATGGTGTCCCAAGTCACCGGTTTAAAATTCTGAATTGAGGAAGTTTGACTCTGTTTTACAGACCGCGAAACACAAAAATCCGGGTAAGGAATTTTGTTAATCTGGGAGAAGGTGTTAGGCGTTCCCTGGTTCCGTGGTTTTAGCACGTTCGCTTTAATCATACATGGCTTAGTTAAATTGTCTAATTACATGTTTTGGAACCTATGTGCATTTTACCTCTTTTAATTAAGAAATTATCCTAAAACGAGTCACGCGTACGTGTACTCATTTCGTTTGGCGCGTGAGGAATTGATTCACGCGTACGTGTCCACAATTAATAACGCTTTATTAATATTAAGAAAGTTTAGTCGAAGTTGCGCGAACGCATACCCCAGTTTTGTTTTTAAGATCGTAATTATGTCAAGCGAACGTGTACACAATCACGATGATATATTAAATCGCGCCTAAAGCAAACTACGAATATTCATGCTTACATCTTAAAACTAATTCGCAATTTGATGTAAGGCTACTAATTATAAATGCATTGGGTAGATAGGTTGAACTTTAATTATTTTTTGGGAAAAATTGGGCAAGCAGTCAGCCCATTAGGCTGTCAAAACCTTAATGACTAAAATTGCTGAAATTTGATTGGGCTCGAAATTGGGCCCAGAAGTGAAAGAAAACGAGAACAGAAATACGCTGAGCCTGGTTTCTACCAGGCTGCCTCATCTGGGCCAATACCAGGTCCAACTGCTTCTAGCAGGAGGGCCTTCAACGTTAAGGCCCTACTGGGGCTTGATTCCTTCTAATTTACATATAACAAAAAACATTACATAAATTCTGGAAAAATCAAAGTGCTGAACAACCATATTATAGGCTTAAGTCATTAACATGCCATTAGTAACAACAATATAAGCTTAAATCACCTTAAACTACTAATTAATCCATTAACATCTGGCGTGTAATTACTTCAGCAGTACTGGATTCTAGATTACAGATCTAAATGCTATTTAGAAAGTAGACAACGAACTTCTTTCAAACATGCATGATGTTGGATCTCAAACCTAAAAGATGTCCACCAAGACTAGCATGCTATTCAACACTTTCAATAAATGGACAGAATAAGTTGATGACATTATCAGTCATCTTGCACTCTCGAACACAACATGAAAAGGTGAACTATTTAAAATTCAACACATGAATATCCTAACCAAATTATAGACTAACATGGCAAACCCAAGACTTAAACAAAAGCTAAAAAAAAGCAATTACAAACTAGCTAATTGACTTGAAAGAAACATGTAAGAGAAGCCAAAATTCAAAACTTAAACATGAATCTTTATATCATAAAGGTATATCCTTCCAAAACACATGCTTGCACTCCACTTGTCACTCATGGTTCAAGGAAATACCTGATTACAAAGAGCAAAAGCAAGATAAGGAATCTCTGAGAACAGCAGAAGGCAGCAAGAAACCAGTAAAATCGGCAGCAAAGAAACAACAACATCACACACTTTCAACCTCAAACCATATTTCGACTTAAGAAGACCAGAAATCCCAAAGAAAATTTGTTCTAACTTTTGGTAAAAAAAAATTAGAAAATAGATAAGCTACTAATGGAACAGTAGAGCTGAATTTTAGAGGTATTTTTTTAGGGTCTGGAATCTCTATCTCCAAATGAAAGAAAATTTTCTTTATATAGGAAATCCTAGGGCAACCCTAACTTGATTTCCTAATTCACCTTCTTACGCCTTCAAACTTAGTTATTTCACCTCCTAGACCCTGAAAAATAGTTGAGTTGTCTTCATTTCTTGGCATACAAGCATTATCTTATCCTCTAGAAGCTTCTTCCCCTAACAGAAAATATTCTTTAGGTCTAAAATACCCAAAGTAGCCCCTGACACCCCTGTATTTACCTCCCAAACAAAACCAAACATGGGCCATCTGACCCCAAGACTCAGGCCCAAACGAGTGGGCTTCTTCTGCCCAAACCAGGGGCAACAGAAGCCCAATAGGCGACCCAAACATAGCAATCATATGAACAAAAAAATTCAAAGACATGATTAAACTAATGCTATGACCTACAAACTAGCTGGTTAATTAATCAAAAGAAAAAGAAAAATCTAATCCGAACAGTAATTGAACAAATCAAAAAAACAAATAAAAATTGTTTCTTCTTTTAATTTTTCTTAGAATGAACAAAAATACTAAAATAAGGCAAGGAGGACAAGAAATATACCTATTGAGAAAACAAGGAAGGATTCCGAGCCGGATCTCTGATTAGACTTCGAGATGGCTCGAAACTGACCCCAAATGATTGTTCTTGTCAAGAACAATATATTTGGGGTGAGCTTTGAACCAAACAAACGATGAAATCGCGAAAAACCCTGAACATGCAAGACCAGATTTTCTTTCTGATTCTCAAATTTGAAATTGGAAGGGTTCGGTGGGGATTTAAGGAAAACCGTTTATGAATTTGGAAAGAGGGAGGAAGGGTGATTGTATGGTGAAAATTTGGGGCGGTTTGGGGCGTCGCCGCCGTGAGACGATTTCCGGTGGGCGGCTAGGGTTTGTGAGTGGGAAGTGAGGGGGATTAAGGGCGGCTAGGGTTTGTTGAGAGACGGAAAGGGGGGAAATGGGAAGTGTTCTCTAGGTTTAGAGGGGGGGGGGGTTAGGACAGTTATATTGGTAAGGGATGTTGAGTTCCCAACCATCGGATCATCAAAGATCAACAGTTGGGATTGGGGGACGCCAAATGAAGTTGTTTGGTTAATTGGGGAGGGCTGGACCGGGTGTGGAATTGGACTGGGTGGATTTGGGGGGAAAAACTTGGGCCTGGAACGGATTTGACCCAAACGAATCCAAACATGCCTTCTCTTCTTTTTATATTGAATTAATTTCCTTTAATTTAAAATACTAATTGTTAATAAACTTAATTAAATCCTAAACAGAACCTAGTAATATAAAATTGACTTAATTATCTATTTCTATTACTAAAATAATTAATTGATTTAGAACTAATAAAAGAAAGGTACTAATTTATAAAACTAAAGCTAAAATGTGGAATAATCTATATTTTTTGTTTATGTTTATTAATGAAATTAACTAACAACTTAAACCTAAAAATGCAAATATCAACCTAAGAATGCAATGCATGAAACTTGAGTATATTTTTTTCTGGGTATTTCCTACCTTTTTAATCTAAAAAATGAAACTAAAAATGCAAACAATTAAGCAGATATTCCTAAAAATTCTATAAAAATTGAAATAAACTAAAAAAAACAAATATTATGATTTCGTAGGAGTATTTTGGTCGGGCAAAAATCATGAGCTCACAGCTGCCCCTCTTTGCTCGGAAATACGGAAAGTTTTTGGGAAAAGATAAAGTGAGCGAATACGAGCGATTTTTGCCCGTTTTGATACTCCATGAGAAGCATTTTGAAAAGTCTGACCGAACCTTGCTTCCGAGGTTGCCTACATATCCTTGGCTATAAAGGAATCAGATCAGTGTAGTTCTGGAAGTATTGGTAGCTGGGACTACCGAGAAGCTATGATTAAACTGCTGCCGCCGCTGTTACTGCTTGCTGAACTCCTTATTACACCGAAATAAAAATGAAAAGAAGCTAGGCAAGTCTATTAGCTATGAGTTACAAGAATCCTATATATATGTCTTCAAACTTGATCTTGAGACTTCTGCGGTTCTGCCGCGCATCTCGAACTGTTGACTCGCGCTTTCGAGGCAAACTTCTATTATTTCTAACTTGAATTGATCCCATTCTTCAGGTGGGTTCCTGCTGTTGTCTTGGACTCTGAACTTAACTCTGAAATGAATTCCCTCGTTCTCCAGGTGGGTGCCTGCTACTTGACCTAACACTTGGAATGACTTCCATTGTTCTCCAGGTGGCTGTCTGCTACTTGACCTAACACTTGGAATGACTTCCATTGTTCTCCAGGTGGCTGTCTGCTACTTGACCTAATACTTGGAATGACTTCCCTTGTTTTCCAGGTGGGTGCCTGCTACTATGACAAAACAAACAAAACAAACTTTTCTGCCCCAGTTTGGTACCGGGAAACTCTGTAAATGTTAATCCGATCCTGTTAACCAAAAGATCTCTCAGAATTTAAAAGCTAACTCCCATTATCCAGGAGGGTCCTGACAACTTATCCTAAACCGCATTATCCAGGAGAGTCCTGACAACTTGAAACTGTATCCCACTATCCAGGAGGGTCCTGATAATTTGAAAACTTGTATCCCATTATCCAAGAGGTCCTGACAATTTAATATTAAATACCATTATCCAGGCGGGTCCTGACAACTTGAAATTAAATCCCATTATCCAGGCAGGTCCTTACAACTTGAAACTAAATCCCATTATCACCTAAATCCCATTATCCAGGAGGGTCCTGAAAACTTGAAACTAGATCCCATTATCTAGGGGGGTCCTGATAACTTGAAATTAAATCCCATTATCCAGGAGGGTAACTTAGACTTAAATCCCATTATCCAGGAGGATCCTGATAACTTGAAATTAAATCCCATTATCCAGGAGGGTCCTGATAACTTGAAATTAAATCCCATTATCCAGGAGGGTCCTGAAAACTAAAATTAAATACCATTATCCAGGAGGGTCCAAAAAACTTTAAACTATATCCCATTATTCAGGAGGGTCCTGAAAACATTAAAACTAAATCCCATTATTCAGGAGGGTCCTGAAAACTTATACTGAAATTCCATTATCCAGGAGGGTCCTGATAACTTGAAATTAAATCCCATTATCCTGGAGGGTCCTGATAACTTGAAATTAAATCCCATTATCCAGCAGGGTCCTGAAAACTGAAATTGAATTCCATTATCCGGGAGGGTCCTGAAAACTTTAAAACTAAATCCCATTATCCAGGAGGGTCCTGAAAACTTTAAAACTAAATTCCATTATTTAGGAGGGTCCTGAAAACTTTTAAACTAAATTCGGTACCCGCATTGGAATCCGACTAATCCGGATTCGCGTCGCGTAGGGCCCATTTGGGGGAAGCTTAAAACTAAATCCCATTATCCAAGAGGGTCCTGAAAACTTAAAATAAATCCCATTATCTAGGAGGGTCCTGAAAACTTTAAACTAAATCCCATTATTCAGGAGGGTCCTGAAAACTTAAAACTAAATCCCATTATCCAGGAGGGTCCTGAAAACTTAAAATAAATTCCATTATCCAGGAGGGTCCTGAAAACTTTAAAACTAGATCCCATTATTCAGGCGGGTCCTGAAAACTTAAAACTAAATCCCATTATTCAGGAGGGTCCTGAAAACTTTAAAACTACATCCCATTATTCAGGAGGGTCCTGAAAACTCAAAACTATATCCTATTATTTAGGAGGGTCCTGGAAATTTACAACTATATCCCATTATTCTGGAGGGTCCCGAAAACTTAAAACTAAATCTCATTATCCAGGAGGGTCCTGAAAACTTAAACTAAATCCCATTATTTAGGAGGGTCCTAAAAACTTAAAACTTAATCCCATTATTCAGGAGGGTCCTGAAAACTTTTAAACTAAATCCCTTTATCTAGGAAGGTCCTGAATAGTCGAGAATGAATTTACCTGAGCCATGCTCTCTTCCTGGGGGATCCTGAATAGAATTTCTTGCCTCTGAGCCATGCTTTCTTCATGGAGGGTTCGTGCAGAACAAACGAAATTTCCTGCCCCTATTTCAATCAAAGAAACTCTTATTAGTTTAAAAATGTGGTTGTTAGTTTGCGGCATTCTTGCTGAAGGTGGCGGCCTTTCCCTTGCCATGCTTTGTTCTGATTAGTTGCCTTGGGCTAGCAAAGAATTGTTTGACCTTTTGACCGAACCTCAACCACAGAACCCTGAATGACCCGAGTAGCTTACACTCAGCCTGTTATTTTACAACTCTGTCTTGCCAATTTTGAACTGTTATACTTCCTCAAAATTCACGAGCCATTTGACCACTTGAACTCCCATTAAAACTTTATTGCTTATTCTGAATCATGCCATTTGTGATGTGCTCTAGCCGGACTTTTGCTTTGTGCAATTGAAAGTTGGTAATAGGCTTTGGAATCCTTTCTTGTTTGCTCAACAAGGCTAACATTGAAAAAAGAAATTAGAGAAGTAGACCCAAAAGAAACGAAGCAAAGCGACTTCGAGAGATAGGAATAAAGAGGAAAATTTTAAGCGAAGATGACCATTTGAGGAAGGATGGAAAAATACTTATCTGAGTGGAGCAACTGGTACCAATGATCATGACATGAATTTCGGATTAATCAGCCTAGTCCATTCACCCAATCACGTTTCAGTTCATGCCCTGCCTTCATACTTTAAACCGGGATTTCCATAATCCAATCTCTCTACAAAGTCATGAACCTCATTCGACTTGTGGTGCCCTGAAGGGTTTTCACCAGCAAACTCTCTCATTTGTTCATCTCTCAACTCACCATCGCCTTACGGTGGCCTTGAGGGTTTTCACCAATAAGACACTCTCATTTTAATTTTCTCTCAGCTTTCCATCGCCTTACGGTGCCCGTGAGGGTTTTCACCAATAAGACTCTCTCATTTATTCTTTTTTCTTGTGCCCATGAACAAAAGTGTTACCCATGATGTGAATCATACCTCTAGCTCGCTTGACTTACCATTTTTCAAAGATTGATCGGAAGGTCTTTCTTTGGACCGTAGTGTAGACTTTTGGATGGGGCTAGAAAGAAAAGGCGGCATGCAAGCTCAAAAATAGTTTTAAATAACAGGGTTCAAAATTACAACTTTTGGAACCAAATCTTTCACAACACCACAACTTCTGCCCCAGTTTCTTTAAGTTCGGGGGATTTTGGATTTTTATTCTGATGGGACCGAACCTTAGGGCTCCCTACGTATCCTTAAAAGGAATCAGGCTGAACGTAGTTCAAGACATAAGAGTTTCTTTGTTTTTGTTACTTTTTCTTTTCCTTTCTTTTTCTTCCTTTTTTACTTTTTTTTTCTTTTTTTTTCTATTCTTAAACTCTACTTCCGATTTCAAAAGAGGGGTATGAAAGAAAATAAATAAGGCTCAAAAAGGGTAACAAAGGATAAAAATGTTTAGATAGCAGAATAAAATGCCTTCGTCATTCCAGTCTTTGAAATATGCCAAATACAAATAACGCAATTGAACACAAACCAAAGAAATCATACATAATATCTCTTGACTGCATCAGAATTGATAGCCATAGCTACACATTTGCCTTCTATATCTGTTAAATACAAAGCACCATTGGGCAACACTCTCGTTACAATGAACGGCCTCTGCCAGTTTGGGGAGAACTTGCCTTTAGCTTCAGCTTGATGTGGAAGGATGCATTTCAATTCTTGCTGACCCACTTCAAATTTCTGGGGACGCACCTTCTTGTTGTATGCTCTTGCCATTCTCTTTTGATACAATTGAGCGTGACATACTGCCGCCAGTCTTTTCTCATCAATCAGACTTAACTGCTCCA
Organism: Nicotiana attenuata; assembly: GCF_001879085.1. Taxonomy (NCBI): domain Eukaryota; kingdom Viridiplantae; phylum Streptophyta; class Magnoliopsida; order Solanales; family Solanaceae; genus Nicotiana; species Nicotiana attenuata. The sequence goes on from NW_017670270.1 coordinate 1,475,230, forward strand.
ATCGGGTTTTGACCCACTTATCATCATCAATTTCAGCTTAAACAACAATTCGAAGGGATGAAATCTCAACTTCCGCGGGTATAACTGCCTCAGTCCTGTATACCAGCAAATAAGGAGTGGCACCTACTGAAGTGCGAACAGTAGTGCGATAACCTAGCAAAGCAAAAGGCAACTTTTCATGCTATTGCCTAAAACCTTGCACCATCTTCCGAAGTATCTTCTTTATGTTCTTGTTGGCCGCCTCAACAACTCTATTTGCCTCGGGGCGATACAGAGTGGAATTTCGATTCATAATCTTGAACTGTTGGCATACCTCATTCATCAGATGACTGTTGAGATTAGCAGCATTGTCTGTGATGATTACCTTGGGGATTCTGAACCAGCAAATGAGGTTTGAATGAACAAAATGCACCACTGCCTTCCTGGTCACAGATTTGAAAGTTACAGCTTCGACCTACTTAGTGAAGTAATTAATGGCCACCAGAATAAACCTATGCCCGTTCGACGCTGCTGACTCAATTGGTCCAGTGACATCCATGCCCCAAGCAACAAAGGGCCAAGGTGCGGACATTTTATGCAACTCCGATGGTAGAGAATGAATCAGATTACCGTGTACCTGGCATTGATGACATTTGCGCTCGAAGCTGATGCAATCTCTTTCCATGGTGAGCTAATAATAACCTGCTCGAAGAATTTTCTTTTCCAAAACATATCCACTCATATGCGGCTTGCAAACTCCGGAATGCACTTCGGCCATGATGGTTGAAGCTTGTTTGGCATCTATGCACCTCAGCAGTCCAATATCTGGAGTTCTCTTGTACAAAACTCCCCCGCTCAAGAAAAATCCACTAGCAAGGTGTCGAATCGTTCTCTTTTGATCACCCGTGGCCTATATCAGATATACCCCCGACTTGATGTACTCCCTGATATTGTGGAACCAAGGTTCACCATCAAGTTCCTCCTTAACCACGTTGCAATAGGCATGCTGATCGCAAACTTGAATAGGCAGAGGGTCGACATAAGCCTTATCCGGATGGTGTAACATTGACGCCAGAGTAGCCAAGGCGTCATCAACCTCATTATGGATCCTAGGAATATGCCTGAACTCTACTGATCTGAATCATTGACAAAGGTCATGCAGACATTGTCGATACGGTATGAGCTTCAAATCCTGAGTCTCCTATTCTCCCTGAATCTAGTGCACCAACAGATCTGAATCTCCCAAAACCAATACTTCCTGAACTCCTATGTCTACAACTAACCTCAAACCCAGAATGCATGCCTCGTATTCAGCCAAGTTGTTGGTATAATAGAAACGAAGCTGGGCTGTTACAAGGTAGTGATACCCTATTTCCGAAATGAGCACATCCTCTATTCCAACACCTTTCAATGTAGCGGCCCCATCAAAGAAAAGTTTCCAACTTGGATTTTCATCCTGCTCAGCCTCGTCAATATGCATCACCTCTTCATCAGGAAATAAGTCCTCAATGGCTCATACTCTTCATCCACCGGGTTCTCGGCCAAATGATCGGCCAAGGCTTGAGCTTTCATCGCAGTCCGGGTCACATAGACGATGTCAAACTCTATGAGCAAAATCTACCACTTTGCAAGTCTTCCTGTGGGCGTAGGCTTCTCAAAGATATACTTTAGAGGATCCATGCGAGAAATGAGGTAAGTAGTGTAGGACGACATATAATGCTTCAACTTTTGTGCCACCCAAGTCAGGGCGCAACATGTCCTTTCAAAGAAAGTATACTTGACCTCATAAGAAGTGAACTTCTTGGTGAGATAATAAATGGCCTGCTCCTTCTTGCCAGTGATGTCGTGTTGGCCCAACAAACAACCAAACAAATTATCCAGGACTATCAAATAAAGAACTAAAGGTCTCCCAAGCTCTGGCGGGACTAGCACAGGTGGGTTTGACAGGTACCTCTTGATCTTGTCGAATTCCTCCTGACACTCGTCAGTCCATTTGACCGTGACATCCTTCTTTAGCAACTTAAAGATGGGCTCACAAGTTGTCGTGTGTTGAGCGATAAACCTGCTGATGTAGTTTAACCGCTCGAGCAAACTCATCACCTCAGTCTTATTCTTAGGCGGTGGCAATTCTTGGATAGCTTTGATCTTTGACGGATCCAACTCGATACCTTGCCGACTGACTACAAACCCCAACAGTTTCCTAGACGGGACACCAAATGCACATTTTGCAGGGTTGAGGTTGAGGTTGTACCTGCGGAGCCTCTGGAAAAACTTTCTCAAGTCCCCGACACGGTCAGACTGCTTCCTTGACTTTACTATCACATCATCTACATAAACCTCACTCTCCTTGTGTATCATGTCATGAAATATGGTAGTCATTGCCCTCATGTAAGTTTCCCCAGCGTTTTTCAAACCAAATGGCATTACCCGGTAGCAATATGTTCCCCATGGCGTGATGAACGATGTCTTTTCTGCATCCTCCTCATCCATCAAGATCTTTCCCGCATAACAATCCACAAAAGACCATATCTCATGCTTGGCATAATTATCAATCAGAATATGGATATTTGGCAGTGGAAAGTTATCCTTTGGACTTGCCTTGTTGAGATCACGGTAATCAACACACACCCTGGTCTTACCATCCTTCTTTGGTATAGGTACAACATTAGCTAACCAAGTGGGATACCGAGTGACTCGAATGACCTTTGCATCCAGCTGTTTTGTGATTTCTTCCTTGATCTTCACACTCATGTCAGTCTTGAACTTCCTTAACTTTTGCTTGATAGGAGGGAATGCCGGATCAGTTGGCAATTTGTGAACCACCAAGTCAATATTCAAACCTGGCATGTCATCATACGACCATGCAAAAATATCTTTATATTCAAACAGTGCTTTGATTATTTCTTCCTTGATTTGTGGTTCCAGGTGTACACTTATCTTGGTTTCCCTGATATTATCGGGATCTCCTAAATTGATTGCTTCAGTTCGTTCAAATTAGGCTTGGGTTTCTCTTCAAAATGATTTAGTTCTTTACTAATTTCCTCAAATGCCGCTTCTTCATCATATTCTATTTCATCATCACACTCTACTTCTTGGATTATTATTTCAGAGTTAGATTGGCTTTTAAGACTTGGCCGAAAATTCCTCAGGCATGTCATGTCATTGAAACCAGCATAAAAAGAACTGTACAAAGAAAGACAAAAATGACACTATCAGGAGGAATGGAAAATGGGAAATTGCATTTCATTGAAAATAAAGGATAGAAGGGTTTGTACATCAAAACAAGCAAAAAATAAAAATCTGGATTACATCCCTGGAATAACCCAGATAATAGAAAGGAAAACAAAGCAAACTACCAAAACTCCTTCCGAGTAGGGACAGGAGTAGCCTTCCAATTGTTAAGCTTCACTTTTGGCCCAATAAACTGCACATCTGCTTTGCTGGAACCTTCCCAATTTCTACCATGTTCACCTTATTAAATAGACTCTGGAACCTTTCAATCAGCTCTTCATCAAAGTCGACCACAAGCTTTGGGACTGTTGACACTGGGCGCTTCACGACCCCTGGCTTGACGAAGGGCCTGGAGAGGCATGGGATAGGCTTAGGGAGTGACCATGCTTTCTTCTTCAACCTTTTATCCCTCTTTACCTCGTCCCCTGTGGGCTTGAATCCCAGACCAAACGTACCTAGATTTTAGGTAGAGACACTGGCTGCACGATACATTGTAAAGATGCACCCAGACCTTTGCCCGACACAAAACCATTCTTCAGCATTTCAGATGCTACCATGACGGATGCGGAGGCTAACTTTGGACCTGGAATACACTCCCCTTCCGAAATCTTCTCAACTGACACCGTTTCAAAAGCTTGGTAGACCCAAGGCCCTTTATCATCTTCGACTTTAATAAACGGGACGGATGTATCATTGTAAGCACATAAGTTCTCATCACCATGCACAACGATTTCCTATCTGTCCCACTTGAACTTTACCATCTGGTGAAGGGAAGAAGGAACTGCCTTGGCAACATGTATCCAGGGCCTACCCAACAGTAAATTGTAGGAAACGCCACATCTAACACCTGGAACTCCATAGTAAATTCAACTGGTCCTATTGTCTGTTCGAGCATGATATCGCCAACATAATCTTTTACCCCTCCATCAAAACCTCGAATGCATATACTGTTCTTGTGGATCCTTTCAGTATCAATTTTCAACTTTTGCAGAGTGGAGAGAGGACAAATATTTGCAGTGGAACCATTATCAACTAGTACCCTCGAGACCACAGAATCCTCGCATTTCGCTGTGAGATAAAGAGCTCGATTGTGTTCTGTACCCTCCAAAGGCAGCTCGTTATCCGAGACAGTGATCCTGTTTGCCTCGAATATCTTGTTGGCAATCTTCTCTAAATGGTTCACTGTAATCTTATCAGGGGCATGTGCCTCATTCAAAATCTTCATGAGGGTCCGGCAGTGCTCGTCTGAATATATCAACAGTGATAGAAGAGAAATCTGAGCAGGTGTCTTCCTCAATTGTTCCACGATGGAGTAATCCTGCACCTTCATTTTTCTCAAGAATTCTTCCGCCTCCTCTTCGGTAACTGGCTTCTTTACCGGGATTGGGTTATCTTTGAGTGGCTTAGCTTTCCTTAATTCCTCTAGGGGAAAGCATCTCCCCGAATGAGTTAACTCCCGAGTTTCATTAACTTCCTCTTCTTTCCCTTTATAAGTTACTATCACTTGCTTGTAATTCCATGGAACAGCCTTATTGTTATTTATCGGCAGCCGGGTCACAGGTTTAATAATAACATGGTCAATGCGAGCCCCTTGCATGTTTATGACAGGCTTACTTGCTATCCCCGGTACGACCACTTTCAACTTTCCTTGCTTTGCTTCAACATCTTCCGGGAACCCTTTCACAACTAATACATGCAACTTAACATTGGACAGGCTTAGCTTGTCCGTCAGCCCTTCAGCTGTCGAGGATGTTGAATTTGTAACAACTGGAGTTTTGACTGGATTACTTTCACTGGCACGGATCATCATGACAGACTTCGAAGGCTTCTTGCGCTCCCCATCCTTATACACTATCTCAATCATGTGCGTTTCGACATTGGCTGGCAATGGATTTTGATTGATGTTTGGAGCTTCCGGGCTCTGGACCACAATTTGGTTTGTATCGATAAGCTCTTGGATGGCGCTCTTCATATGCCAATACTTTTCTGTGTCGTGCCCCGGAGCATCAGAACAATATATGCACCTGAGGGAATAATCTAGGTTCTTTGGAGGGGGATTTGGTAATTTTGACTCAATCGGCCTCAGAACATCCAACTGCCTCAACCTCTGAAACAAACTGGCATAAGACTCCCCAAGCGGGGTGAAAGTTTGCTTTCGCTGCTGCCTTTCCTTTCTATACTCCGGCCTGGGTCAAAAACTTAGACCAGTAGGGTTTCAGTATGTTTGTGGAGGTGGATAAGGATTTTGTGGAGCTGGTGCACGCCATTGCGGGTAAGGAGGGGGATGAGCATATGACTGTGCGTGGTGGACGTGGTATTGGGGTGGTCTGACTGAATATTGGGGGTCTTGTGGTGGGAAGTAGTGTTGGGGTGGATTATATGGAGCTTGGGTGTAGGTTTGAGGTTGGGGTCGAGGCTGGGTGTAATGGCGAGGTGAACCCCTTGGGCCATGCCACGATCCTGAAGCGACCATAGCAATATCTTGTTTCTTCTTTTTCCCTAACATGCCCCCGGTGCCATTCTAGATTGCTTGTGTAGTTTCTTTGATGGCAGAGTAACTCATGATCTTGCTTGATTTGAGTCCTTCCTCTACCATTCCTCCCATCTTCACTACTTCATTGAAAGACTTACCTATGGCCGAGATCAGATGACCAAAGTAAGTAGGCTCCAAGGCCTGAAGAAAGTACTCCACCATTTTATCTTCCTCCACTAGAGGGTTGACTTGTGCCGCTTGTTCTCTCCACCGGAAACCATACTCCCTGAAGCTCTCACTGCGCTTTTTCTCTATCTTAGTCAAGGATAGGCGATCTGGGACAATTTCTACGTTGTACTGGATATGCCGAGCAAAAGCCTGGGCCAAGTCATCCCAGGTGTACCACCTACTGTTGTCCTGGCGGGTGTACCACTCCAACGCTGCACCACTCAAACTTTGACTAAAATATGCCATCAACAATTCATCTTTCCCACCAGCGCCCCTCATTTTACTGCAAAATCCTCTTAAGTAGGCCACGTGGTCTCCATGCCCGTCGTACAAGTCAAACTTGGGCATTTTTAATCCTGCAGGTAGCTGGACATCGGGAAACAAGCACAAATCCTTATAAGCCACGCTCACTTGGCCTCCTAACCCTTGCATATTTCTCAATGATTGGTCAAACTCTTTACTTTCCTAAATATCTCCTCATGCTCTGCGTTCTTGGGTGGTTTCTCAGTTTCGGCAAGAAGTTCAAAGTGAGGAATATAGGAGTAATGATCCGGGACTTTGAAAGTGGGCTCTGGAGTATAGTATTGGTTATCCTGGGCTTGGAACGCCGACTCACTAGAAGATCGATGGAGGGTAGCTCGCGGAGGGGATACGAAGACAGGAGTAGATGGCGGAGCAGGGTATGCGGTTGCTTTGGCTGGGGGAGCTTGGACAGTTTGGGTTGAGGTGCCGAGATAGTGGTGGTAAGGGGTGAATCCTGGTGCATGCTGCGGGGATAGATCAACAATAGTGGGATCTTGGGATTGAGATCGTGGTGGGATGAAAGCAATGTTTTCTGTGTAGTTGGCAGGTTATGACGGTGGAGGATGCCCCCTGATCCATGCTTGATACATTTCGGCCATTTGGCGTTTCAACTTATGAACCTCTTTTTTCAAACCAGACTCAGATTCCACCATCTCTCTCGGTGGGTCAACATCACTTGCGTCTAATTTTTTGCTAGCCATGATCGCCTTGTGTTTAGACCTGGTGTTATATGGGTGGCTTGCCAGAATGCCAAACAAACTAACTACCTTCCTGTACTCAATAGCAATAGCAAACTTGTTAGTGTTTAAGAGTTTAATAGTTAGGCAATCGCACGTTTGGGATGCATGCACCTAAACAGTTGAATGCTTCTATCGTGTATTTGAATGGTTGCATGCTTCATCCCAGCCCTAACTAACTCTTTTCACTTTGCACTTTCTTTTCTTTCACTCATGCCTTTCTTTAATCACTATTGATTTTATCACTTGGTCCCTGTCGCTTCCCTTTTATTTTGCACTCTCTTTTGTTCTCTTGTTTTGCCACTCTTTCCACTCAATTTTCTTTCCTCTCTTTTCATTTTATGGTTATGATCGAATCCTATAGGGATTGCCTACGTATCATGACGCCGCATGAATCAGATTATTACGTAGTTCAGGGGATAAATATTAGATAAAAGAGAATTTTTTGGGGTTTTCAATATTCCATTAAAATAAATCTTTTTGGATTTTCTATTACAAGGACTCTGACATATAGACTCTAAACAGGAAAACAAAACAAACTTAAAAAAAACTAACAGACTCAAAAAATGAAATACAGAGTTAAAACCAAAAGAAAGTCAGGAGTACATAAGAGCTTCCACTGGTGCCCTGGGAGCCTGCGGAACATTATCCGGTCTTTGCACGGGCCTTTGTGCAATATCCTATTGAAGATGGTCCAAGTCAGCCATCACCTGGTGAACGAATGTCATCACGGAAGCAAAAAACATCGACCTAGTCATGTCTTCACATTCGTGACATTTCATCACGACATAGTCAACTATCTCTTTAATCCTTGTTCTGATGACACTTTTCTCCTGAAGTAGACACCCTATTTGCTGTGCCCGAGCTTCCAACACTTGGGTATCTATGTTGTTTTGGTCCGGTAATTGTTGCATGCTTTCTTCCAGTTGGAAAATTAGTGCATAGCAATGCTCTCTTTCTGCTTTGAAATTCTTTGTTTGCTGGGCCATTTCATTTTCAAGAGTAGTCAGCTTCTTCTTTAGAGACGTGACTTCTCTGTCATACTTTTCCTTTAGCCGTTGAACAAACTTTGCCCGCCCTTCTCCATTCTTTGCCAATTTTGCCCGGGTTTTTGCCAATTCCTCTTCGGCATTTTCCAAGTTAGCCCCGTAATCACACACTTTTCGTCTAAGACTGTTTATGAGTTTTTCATCTTGTCGGCTTTTGGCTGGGTTTTCAGCGGCGATCTTCATCCTCTAAATCTGAGCTCGGAGGGCTTCATTTTCTTGGGCCAACCTTCTCTTTTCACCTTCAGCTCTTGCACCTGTAGATCATTATTGAATTCAATGTTTCTCAATTTTTCTTCCAGGGTGTGAATGGCGGCTTGATATTTTTTCACCTTTTCTCCCCAGGCTAACCTTTCCCAGACTTTGTCATCAAAAGCCTGAACATGAGGTTTCTTGGCAGGCCTCTTGGGCTCGGGCTTGGGCTCTGGCTCATTATTTGCACAAGACCTTCTGTCAAACCACACAGCATAATCTGGATCCACTTCTCCTCTCGCAAGATCTGGTACCTGGGTGTCATTTTTCAGATATCACTCATTCCAATCCTGTTGGACTAAAGCCTCGGGTAATGTAGCCTCTTGGTGTAGCTCAATGACTTGGGTACTCAAATCTTCATCTTCGGGCACCACCTGATATCTTCCCAACTGCCTTAAAACTCTTTGCGGTGCGTATGGCTGGACACTTCTCAAACCCATCAACATTAGGGAGCCTTTTGTAGCCTTCATGTGTATGATTTCCGTCACCGGAAGCCATCCTGGAGTCCATTCAATCTGACTTGCTTTTAGAGTTCTTAAGTGGGAGACCCAGGCTTCAAACCCTTCAGCAGAATTGTAGTCTTTCACCCTTTCCTCATAGCTCTTGATGAAGTTGTCCTTGCTCGAGCCATAACTCATGAATTTGGGGTGATGGCGTAGATGGTCGATCAACCACATTTGCAGAAGAACATTATAACCTTCAAAGAATTGAGCCCCGGATCTACACAATGTTAATGCTCGATAAATGTCTGCCAGCACCAACGGAGCAAGTGTATGATCTTTTTTAGTAGTGAGGATCTGTGCAATTCTAGCCATGCGGATATCTATTGTCCCTTCTGCATTCGGAAAGACTATAATTCCCAAGAACGCCACTATGAAAGCGAACCTACGATGAATTTTTGCCAAATGCTCTTATCTTGTTTGTTATTCAGTCCCTTTTTGTGCGTTGCGAACCCAACTGAGTGCCCAAACCTGGAATACAAGTAGTAAAAAGAAAAACATCCTTTGTTCACATGGGCCTTCTTCATTTGCTTGCTGATATTCAGGAGATCAAAGAATTTGTGCACAGAGGGGGCCCTTGGGAATATAAGTTGCTGTTTTCTCAAGTCCCGGCCAAAGTAATATATCAAACTATTTCCTCCAGAGTAGGGGTGAGCTCAAAATCCGAGAACGGAAAACGTTGTGAACAGGATCCCAAAAAGTTACCAAGGCCTTGATTAGATCCTCCCACGGTTTGATTTCCATAACGTCTGTAAGGGCACCCAAATGCTCTTTCACCCAATCCTGACCATCTTCATCTAAATCATACCACCATATACGAAGCTGCAGCTGAGCCTGTTCTATGACCAATAGTGACGGGTTCTGGACAGTGTTCATTTTGTACATGTGGATGGTTAAGGTTAGGGTTGACTCTGGTGGACTCTTTTTGCGAAAACCAGTTCTTAACTACTAAAGGAAAAATCAAAGGAAAAATGGCCCTTCCCCCCTATGCTATTTTAACAAAAGTGGTCGTTGTTGTAAACGTGGCCCCTTCACAATTCCAAATAAATTTTGAGGCCGGGGAAGATACTAAAAAAATGACACCTTACTGACAGACTTGCCCTTTATTTACGAAAATAGCCCTTCGACAATTGAAAGATACTCTAAGGCTATCCCGGCAAGAACGACTTAAGACATAACCGAAGCTGTGTTGGCTTATTCGTTTGACCAAATCCCTAACTACACTTTATTTTATTTGGTTACTTTTGCAAAAATGAGGCTGAACCCTATGTAGGTTGCCTATGTATCCCACATCCGGTAAGAATCAGACCTGCGTAGTTCGGTCAGTTTTGACATAATTGGAAAAACATGAATGACTCATTTTGAAATGACTCTTTTTCCCTTTCTTCTTCTTTTCTTTTTTTTTCAACCCTTTTGTTTTTGAAAAATTTCGGCAGAGTTTCGGGACATTTTCAAATACTAGGGTTTTCAGAACCGGCTTTTATTTCCTTCCTACATCACTCTTGGTTTTCCTCTTGATTTTCTTTTCCTAGCCGGTCAGCATGCAAGCCGAAACAAATAAATGTTCACATAGCATGTAAGATGCATCAGGATGGTCTGTTATTTTGGGTACACCTGTCCTAGACGGACCCAACCCCTGTGTTGAGTCCCCTAAGTCAAATGCACGTGATGCAAACAGACGTTCCTACTAGGGATCTGACATGAGGTTATGTTATTCTAGGTTTAAACCTGGGGTTGTGTTCTAGACCTGGCTTACCCGAGCGGGAAGCTCGAGCCGAGGTGGGGGCAACGTACCGGGAGCACGGAAGTCTACCTGGCCTTGTTGCTGACCCAAGCCTCATTCTAATTGGTATGACTTCTAACAGAAAGTGGGCCACACATACGCGTGCAACATATTAAGAAGACTCAGAAGGGCAACGTAAGAAGGCATTTTAATACAGTTCAAATAATATCAAAACGGTAAATAAACAGCAATTAGCACATTAGGTCCACAAAATACAATAATATCAACAATTAATAAAGCCAAGTAACAATCATATTAAAAGCTCGAATTATTGAACCTTGAACTAGAGATTCTGGGTTCTTGTCTCCAGCAGAGTCGCCAGAGCTGTCACACCTCCTTTTTTTACCCGAAAAGGGATATAAGGGAAATTTTTTCCAATTAAAGTGACAATAATCGAAACGGGATTATTTATTCAAATTCAGAGTCGCCACTTGGGATAATTTATGGTGTCCCAAGTCATCGGTTTAAAATCCCAAATCGAGGAAGTTTGACTCTATTTTACAGTCCGCGAAACACAAAAATCCGAGTAAGTAATTCTGTTAACCGGGGAGAAGGTGTTAGGCATTTCCGGGTTCTGTGGTTTTAGCACGGTCGCTTTAATCATACATGGCTTAGTTAAATTGTCTAATTACATATTTCGGAACCTATGTGCATTTTACCTCTTTTAATTAAGATACTATCCTAAAATGAGTCACGCGTACGTGTACTCATTTTGTTTGGCGCGTCAAGAATCATGTCACGCGTACGCGTCCACAATTAATAATGCTTTATTAATATTATGAAAGTTTAGTCGAAGTTGCACGAACGCATACCCCTATTTTGATTTTAAGATCGTAATTATGTCACGCGAACGTGTACACAATCACGATGATATATTAAATTGCACCTAGAGCAAATTACGAATATTCATGCTTACTTCTTAAAACTAATTCGCAATTTGATGTAAGGCTACTAATTATAAATGGATTGGGTAGATAGGTTGAACTTTAATTATTTTTGGGAAAAATTGGGCCAGCAGTCAGCCCATTAGGCTGTCAAAACCTTAATGACTAAAATTGCTAAAATTTGATTGGGCTCGAAATTGGGCCCAGAAATGAAAGAAAACGAGAACAGAAACACGCTCATCTGGGACAATACCAGGTCCAACTGCTTCTAGCAGGAGGGCCTTCAACTTAAGGCCCTACTGGGGCTTGATTCCTTCTAATTTACATATAACAAAAAACATTACATAAATTCTGGAAAAATCAAAGTGCTGAACAACCATATTATAGGCCTTAATTCATTAACATGCCATTAGTAACAACAATATAAGCTTAAATCACCTTAAACTACTAATTAATCCATTAACATCAGGCGTGTAATTACTTCAATAGTACTGGATTCTAGATTACAGATCTGAATGTCATTTAGCACATAGACAACGAACTTCTTTCAAACATGCATGAGATTGGATCTCAAACCTAAAAGATGGCCACCAAGACTAGCATTCTATTCAACACTTTCAATAAATAGACAGAATAAGTTGATGACATTATCAGTCATCTTGCACTCTCGAACACAACATGAAAAGATAAACTATTTAACATTCAACACATGAATATCCTAACCAAATTATAGAATAACATGGCAAACCCAAGACTAAATCAAAAGCTTAAATAAAAGAAATTACAAACTAGCTGAATGACTTGAAAGAAACATGTAAGAGAAGCCGAAATTCAAAACTTGAACATGAATCTTTATATCATAAAGGTGTATCCTTCCAAAATACATGCTTGCACTCCACTTGTCACTCAAGGTTCAAGGAAATACCTGGTTACAAAGAGCAAAAGCAAGATAAGGAATCTTTGAGAACAACAGAAGGTAGCAAGAAACCAGTAAAATCAGCAGCAAAGAAACAACAACATCACACACTTTCAACCTCAAACCATATTTCGACTTAAGAAGACCAGAAATCCCAAAGAAAATGGGTTCTAACTTTTGGTAAAAAAAATCAGAAAATAGATAAGCTACTAATGGAACAGTAGAGCTGAATTTTAGAGGTATTTTTTAGGGTCTGGAATCTCTATCTCCAAATGAAAGAAAAGGATCTTTATATAGGAAATCCTAAGGCAACCCTAACCTGATTTCCTAATTCAACTTTTTACCCCTTCAAACTTAGTTATTTCACCTCCTAGACCCTAAAAAACAGCTGAGCTATCTTCATTTCTTGGCATACAAGCATTATCTTATTCTCTAGAAGCTTCTTCCCCTAATAGAAAATATTCTTTAGGCCTAAAATACCCAAAGTAACCCCTGACACCCCTGTATTTACCTCCCAAACTAAACCAAACAGGGGCCATCTGACCCCAAGACTCAGGCCCAAACGAGTAGGCTTCTTCTGCCTAAACCAGAGGCAATAGAAGCCCAATAGGCGACCCAAACATAGCAATCATATGAATAATGAAATTCAAAGACATGATTAAACTAATGCTATGAACTACAAACTAGCTGGTTAATTAATCAAAAGAAAAAGAAAAATCTAATCCAAACAGTAATTGAACAAATCAAACAAACAAATAAACACTGCTTCTTCTTTTAATTTTTCTTAGAATGAACAAAAACACTAAAATAAGGCAAGGAGGACAAGAAATATACCTACTGAGAAAACAAGGAAGGATTCCGAGGCGGATCTCTGATTAGACTTCGAGATGGCTCGAAACTGACCCCAAGTGATTATTCTTGTCAAGAACAATCTATTTGGGGTGATCTTTGAACCAAACGAATGATGAAATTGCGGAAAACCCTGAACATGCAAGACCAGATTTTCTTTTTGATTCTCAAATCTGAAATTGGAAGGGTTCGATAGGGATTTAAGGAAAACCGTTTATGAATTTGGAAAGAGGGGGGAAGGGTGATTGTATGGTGAAAATTTGTGGCGGTTTGGGGCGTCGCTGCCACCGTGAGACGATTTTTGATGTGCGGCGGCTAGGGTTTAAGAGTGGTAAGTGAGGGGGATTAAGGGCGGCTAGGGTATGTTGAGAGACGGAAATGGGGGAAATGGGAAGTGTTCTCTAGGTTTAGGAGGGGGGAGGGGTTAGGACAATTATATTGGTAAGGGGTGTTGAGTTCCAAACTGTCGGATCATCAAAGATCAACGGTTGGGATTGGGGAACGCCAAACGACGTTGTTTGGTTAAGTGGGGAGGGCTGGACCGGGTGAGAAATTGGGCTGGGTGGATTTGGGGGAAAAACTTGGGCCTGGAACGGATTTGGCCCAAACGAATCCAAACAGGCCTTCTCTTCTCTTTATATTGAATTAATTTCCTTTAATTTAAAATACTAATTGTTAATAAACTTAATTAAACCTAAATTAAATGCTAAACAGAACCTAGTAATATAAAATTGACTTAATTATCTATTTCTATTACTAAAATAATTAATTGATTTAGAACTAATAAAAGAAAGGTACTAATTTATAAAACTAAAGCTAAAATATGGAAAAATCTATATTTTTTGTTTATGTTTATTAATGCAATTAACTAACAACTTAAACCTAAAAATGCAAATATCAACCTAAGAATGCAATGCACGAAACTTGAGTATATTTTTTTCCGGGTATTTCCAACGGTTTTAATATAAAAAATGCAACTAAAAATGCAATCAATTAAGCAGATATTCCTAAAAATTCTATAAAAATTGAAATAAACTAAAAAAACAATTATTATAATTTTGTAGGAGTATTTTGGTCGGGTAAAAATTATGTGCTCACAGTGTGTCCTTAAGAAAATTTTTCCCCTCAAGTACCCGAGGTGCTGGAATATATCATCCCACGATTGAACGATTTAACTCACCGGAGTGTTGGCACCAAACGCCGATGAACAACGAACCACTCGAAGTATGTAAAACACACTGAAGTTTTTGTGCAGAAGAAGAAGAAGAAGATCAGAAAATTTCGTAAGGAAAGATTCTGGGATTCAAAGCATATTTATAGACTTTCTGGCACTGTTTCTGAAATGGTTTGCAACCTGTCACAAACAACTATGGCTGTTGGGAATATTTCAGTTTGAAATATTACGGGAAATTTGAAATAATTCGGGAAGAAAAAGGACTAGACCGGGTCGTGGGTCATGGGTTATTCCGGATTGAATTTTCGTTAATTAATTAAATAATTGAAAGGAATTTTGTCCAAAAAGATTAATCAATCAATCTTTGACCAAATCCAAATTCGAATTCGAAGCCGAAGCCGAAGCCGAGCCGAGCGAGCGACGACGACGACACGAGGCTTGCCTTCTTCTTAACTCTTTAAGAGTTAGACGAAGAGCAATTGTATATATACCCATCAAAAATCTTTTCTTCTTCCAATATGGGACAATGTCCCTTTGCCAATGAGGGAAACTCAAATATTTTATTTTCCTCCATTTCTCATTCACCCTCTTTTAAGCTAAACCAAGCTTGAAAAAAAAACCCAACAATCCTCCACATGAATGGAGAATGGCAATAAAACAAAGGAATGCACGGACGCGTGTGTGTTGTACATCCAAGAATTAATTGCATCTGGATAAGTAGGTTTCCCTTTGAACTTTCCGTTGTGAGCTTATATCGGATATACTTGGTCAATCGGTAGATTTGATATCTTTGAACCGTCGAGCTTTGTTGTATACGTAGACAACATAAGTCACACAATTTACCCTTAACCACCTATGGTTCTCACGGTTGTGTTCGTTTCAGCCACGAACACCGCTTGGTTTCACGAGTGCTTAGAGAATGGGCCTTTTCTTTCATTCCCCTTGAAGCGGTTTACACTTCACGCTAACATTAGTGATTTCTAAATGTGTAATACTATAGACACACTATCTAGTCATATCCTTCCAAACTTAGCAAATCATTAAAAATCTTTAAGCTTTATTGACTCATCAAAAAGCCTTAATGCTTTACCTCGATTTATGAACATTTTTTTCATGACGAGAATGGGTTAAGTTATTTGACAATGTTGAACCGTCATTCATAACTTTGTTTGATCTCTTTGAACCTAGCTCTTGGGATCTCCAGTCTGCTAGGTAGAGTTACCGCCATGATGACTTGTCCTAGACCTTAACCCCATTCCTTTGATGATCTTTCAACTGCCTCTCTAGATAGGCCTTTTTTAAGTGGATCCGACACGTTATCTCTTGACTTTACGTAGTCAATCGTGATAACACCACAGAGAGTAGTTGTCTAACGGTATTGTGTCTCTGTCGTATATGACGAGATTTTCCGCTATACATAACACTCCCTGCCCTCCCTATTGCTGCTTGACTATCACAATATATACAAATAGGTGTCAAAGGTTTAGGACAAAATGGAATATCTTCCAAGAAATTACGGAGCCATTCAGCTTCTTCACCGGCCTTATCTAAAGCTATGAATTCTGATTCCATTGTAGAATGGGCAATGCATGTTTGTTTGGTTGATTTCCAAGACACTGCTCCACCCCCAATTGTGAAAACATATCCACTTGTGGATTTAACTTCAGATGATCCGGTGATCCAATTTTTATCACTATATCCCTCAATCACGGAGGGATATTTGTTATAATGTAAAGCATAACTTTGGGTATGTTTCAGATACCCCAAAACTCGTTTCATTGCCATCCAATGTATTTGATTGGGATTACTTGTAAACCGACTCAGTTTGCTAATAGCACATGCTATATTTGACCGCGTACAATTCCTGATATACATAAAACTTCCCAATACTCTTGCATAGTCCAGTTGTGAGTCACTTTAACCTTTATTCTTTTGAAGTGCATAACTCACGTCAATGGAGTCTTGGAAATCTTGAAATCCAAATACTTGAACTTGTCAAGTACTTCTTCAATGTCGTGAGACTGTGATAATGCTAGACGTTGTGGAGTCTTGTGAATTATGATTCCTATGATCACGTTACCTGCTCCTAAGTCTTTCATGTCGAATTTGCTGGCCAACATGCATTTAGTAGCATTGATATCTGCCATATTTTTGCTCATTATCAACATGTCATCAACATATAAACAAACAATGAATTCATGACCTGGAGTGTTTTTAATGTAAACACATTTGTCACACTCATTGATTTTGTCTATAACCTTTGACAACAAGTCTTGCCTTAAATTTGTCAATAGTGCCATCAGCTTTCATTTTCTGTTTAAAGATCCATTTCGAACCTAAAGGCTTATTTCCGAGGAAGATCAACCAATTCCCATGTATGGTTATCCAAAGTTGATTGAATCTCACTATTGACCGCCTCTTTCCAAAACGCTGAATCAGAGGATGACATAGCTACTTTAAAAGTTTGAGGCTCATTTTCAAGCAAGAATATCACAAACTCTGGTCCAAAGGAAGTAGATATTCTTTGACGTTTGCTACGCCTCAGATCTTCTACACTTGGAGTATTTTCCTTTGGTTCATCCCGAGGTTGTTTAGGTCTTTCACTTAACGACTCGTATTCAGTTTTATATGGATAGATGCTTTCAAAGAATTCAGTATTATCTGATTCCATTACCGTATTAACATGAATTTCGGGATTATCAGATTTATGAACCAAAAACAGACATGCTTTACTGTTTGTAGCATATCCAATGAAAACTCAATCCATAATTTTTGGTCCAATTTTTACCCTTTTGGGTAAAGGTATTTGTACCTTTGCTAAACACCCCCACACTTTGAAATATTTTATTTTGGGTTTTCTTCCTTTCTATTTTTCATATGTAATGGATTGCATTTTGCTATGGGGTACACTGTTTAGTATTCAGTTAGTTGTAAGGATAGCTTCCCCCCCGCAAACTCTGCGGTAATCCTGTGACGACCCGGCCGGCCGTCTTAAGAATTTACGCCCCGATCCCCTCTTAACTGCTTTCCCTAAGTTCATTTCTGCTATTTTGGTTTGCCGGGACATTCGGGTTGAGTTTCGGAGAGTTTTGAGACACTTAGTCCCTAAATGAGAGCTTAAGTGTTGAAAGTGATTTGTAGTCGGAACAGTGTGAAGACGACCTCAGAATGGAAATCCGATGGTCCCGTTAGCTCTGTTAGGTGATTTCGGGGTTGGGAGCATGTTCGAAATGTATTTTGGAAGTCCGTAGCTAATTTAGGCTTGAAATGCCAAAGGTTGAATTTTTGAAGTTTCCGGTCCGATAGTGAGTTTTTGATCCGAGGGCCGGAATGGAATTACGGAAGTTGCAGTAGCTCCATCGTGTCATTTGGGATGTGTGTGCAAAATTTCAGGTCATTCGGACGTGTTTTGGTTGGGTTTTGATCGAAAATATATTTTGATGGAATTTGAAGTTCTTAGGCTCAAATCATTGATTAATTCGAGTTTCCGGCGTTGTTTTAGGTGGTTTAAGGATTGGTACAAGTTTGAATGAGGTATTAGGTGTTATTGTTATTTTTGGTTGAGGTCCCGGGGGCCTCGGGATGAATTCGGATGGTTGACGGAAGGTTTTTGAAGTTGAAGAATTGCTGAAGACTGCTGGTACCTGTCATAACCACACCTGCGGTTTGGGTTCCGTAGGTGCGGAGCCACAGAAGCGGCCTTTCCATCGCAGGAGCGAAATTTGAGTGTTTCTTCAGTTTCTGCAGGTGCGAAAGTCTAGCCGCAGAAGCGGTTAAGCACCTGCGAGATAATAGTCGCAGATGCGGCCCTTGGGTCTTTGGTTGAAACCGCAGAAGCGGTAGGAAATCCGCATAAGTGGAATCCGCAGGTGCGGTATAAGACCGCAGAAGCGGAGCCTGGCAACTTAAGGAAAAGCCGTAGAAGCGGCACTTGGTCCGCAGAAGCGGGACCCCAAAAGCGGTCCCTTGTCCGCAGAAGCGGAAATGCCTGTGCAGATATAGAAATTTCGAGGGTTAGATTTCATAAGTTAGAAAAATCAATTTGAGCTCGGGGAAGGGCGATTTTTAGAGGGTTTTGAAGAGAAGATTTTTGGGTAACGTTTCCTTGATCCCTTCTAGTTATACTTCATCATTTTGTAGTTAAGTCCATCATTAAAATTCGAATTTGGGATCAAAAATTGGAAGAAAATGGGTAAAACTTCATAGGCTAAACCATTGAGTTTTGAGTGAGCATTTGACCTCCGATTTGGGAGATTTTTATATGGTTAGACTCGTGAGAGTACGAGGGTTCTGAAAATGTAAAACTTATTCGATTTCGAGGCATTGTCCTGAAGGGCATTTTGGTCATTTCACCTAATTTCACGCTGTAGCTTTGAATTAAATAGCAAAACCAGTTGTTTGCGATGTTATTTACAATGTGTAATTGAATTGAATAGATTTGGGCCATTTTGAGTCGGATACTCGTGGCAAGGGCGTGGTTTCTAGTTGATATTGAGCCGGTTCGAGGTAAGTGGCTTGTCTAACCTTGTGCGGGGGACCTCTTCCCCTTAGGACATGATATTTGATATTTGAAAGTCTCGTACGTGAGGTGACGAGCGCGTACTTGAGCTAATTGTTGGAAATCCGTTTTTACTTGAAGTATTAAATTGAGTTTTTCTTGCTTACCTGTTTATTTTGAATTGTAAGTTTGTCCTATGCTAGTTTAGTTGAGCATGTTTAGTTGACTTACTTGCTTAAGTGCTTAAAGTGTCTTGTTGTATTCCGTGGAGCATGTTAGGCTAGGATTTCTATTACTTGTTCTGGGTTAGCATTTATCCTAATGTGTTAGGCTATTATTGTGTGTTTTAAATTGGGACTACGGGACGGCATCCCGGGAGATCCCCCTGTACTTGTTATGTTCTGGATTGAGGTGTGGGATACCAAGAGATCCCCGGCACATGTAAATGTAAGATTTGAGGATACCAAGAGATCCTCGGGATACTAAGAGATCCCTCGTGTGAATGATGAGGATACCAAGAGATCCTCGGGATACCAAGAGATCCCTCGTGTGAATGATGAGGATACCAAGAGATCCTCGGGATACCAAGAGATCCCCGGCTATTACTTCCTGTTGTGAGCAATATTCCTTATATTGTTTTGTTTCTGTTTCCTATTACTGTTTCCCTTATTTATCCTGTTTAGATTCTTGCTGTAGACTTTATCTATACTGTTTCCCTTAACCTATTATATATTGTGTTTTACCTCAGTAGGGCCCTGACCTTTCCTCGTCACTACCCAACCGAGGTTAGGCTTGGCACTTACTGAGTACCGCTGTGGTGTACTCATGCCCTTCCTGCGCATGTTTTTCATGTGCAGATCCAGGTACCTCCACTCAGGCGCACTATCCTTGAGGCAAGGAGATACACGGAGACTTCGAGGTATATCTGCCGCGTCCGCAGAATAGGAGTCTCTATTCTGTTCCCGCTCTAGTACTTAGTTTATTCCTTTTCTCTCTGTTTTTTAGATACTCTGGAGTTAGAGCAGCGTACTATGTTTCTGTTAGCCTGTGGTTCCCGTGAGTTTCCGGGTTTTGGTTTGAGATTTTAGACTTCCGCGATTTATTTTTTGAGTTGTATATGCCAGGTGGCACTTATATACCGTTTTCTTCTAGTTTTGCTTAATTTAATTAAATTTTTCCACAAGTTATATGAATTTCCGCACTGTTAGGCTTACCTAGTTGTAGGAACTAGGTGCCATCATGACATGTTCATGGAGGGTGAACTGGGGTCGTGACAAATCCGGACCTTATTAATAAAGAATTCATCATTTCCTTTAATGTCCAGGTTTTCCCTTCTGCAATTCCATTGGATTGAGGTGTGTAGGGTGCAATAGTTTGATGGATAATTCCATATTCCGAACATATTTATGCAAACGGAGATTCATATTCTCCACCCCTATCACTTCTAATCATTTTGATCTTTTTATTCAATTGATTCTCTATTTCATTCTTGTATTGCTTAAATGCTTCACTTTCTTAATCCTTCCTATTAAGTAAATAAACATAACAATATCGAGTGCAATCGTCAATAAAAGTTATAAAATACGTTTTCGCACCTCGAGATGGTGTCGACATCATATCACATGTTAGTATGAATTATGTCTAAAGGATTTGAATTCATTTCAATAGACTTATAAGGATGTTTTACAAACTTGGATTCAACACATATTTGACACTGTGATTTATTACACTCGAATTTAGGCAATAATTTTAATTAATTAACTTCTGCCAGGTTTTGTAATTGACATGTCCTAAACGAATATGCCATAACTCATTTGACTCTAATAAATTAGAAAAAGCTGAAATTTTATTCATACCGTCTACAACCATTACATTTAGTTTGAAAAGGTCGTCTGTGAGGTAGCTCTTTCCAACATACATTTCGTTCTTGCTTACAACAACTTTGTTAGAAACAAATAAACAATTGAATCCATTCTTAACAAGTAAAGAAGTAGAAACTAAATTCTTCCTAATAGTAATTACATGAAGAATGTTGTTGAGCGTTAACACCCTGTCGGAAGTCTGAAAGTACAAGAGGGGGGGGGGGTGAATTGTAGATAACTAAAGTTAATCGTTAACAAGTTGACTTAAAACTTAAGTAGTCGACTAAATATGGCAATCTTGCAGATATAGTAATTCGAGGTAATAAGCATAAAGTAAATGCAAAAATTTAAAGACACCAGGAATTTTTATACTGGTTCGGATTCAATGTGAATCCTAATCCTGTCCCCTTGGGTTGCAAGGGATTTCTCTTCAAGTGAATAAGTTTTCTTTCGAGTACAGATTTGATGTATGTCACTCAGTTTCTCTAGCACTCGTTTGATACAATGCCTCACCAGTTGTATACCCCCTTTCTATCCCTGACTTGTTACACAGCAGATCTATATAGGCTACTATGCTTGTTTGCAGTAGAATGAAGAGAGTTATTTTGGTTTGATCAAAGTATACTAAGGATGGAGTTACACTGTGAATTTATACAAGGATCAATGGCGAAGGCTTGTCAACCCAAGGGTTTTGATCCTTGGAAAGAGTTGATTCTTTCCAAGAATAAAGAACTATCGGTTGCTTCTCTTCAGACCTTTTCCTTCGGTAGATAACGGGTTTGACAGGATTCTTCCTTGATTGTTGGACCTTCCAATCTTGACCGCCGTCCGGATCTTCTAGCTTTAATAGTTCTTCAGTGATTTGATTTGACTCGTCAATCACTGATTGCGTTGAATCTTTATTCCATTATGGCAGATTTGATTTCCCAAAATCATGGAGCTAATCCTGATTTGCTGATGTAGTACTATTTCTTTCCTTGTACATCGTAAGTATTTCAGGCAGCTTCCCTTCTGAATGATTTCCTTCCATGTTCGACATAGCCGTTCCAATAGTTCCTTTTTACTTCTTTGAACTCCTCACATACATATTAATTGTCACATCATTAAAATATGTTCTAACAATCTCCCCCTTTTTGATGATGGCAAAATAATATACATAAATGTAAGGATGTAAACAACAGTTGACTTCCCTGTTTAGTACTAGCCGACTTGGCTCCCCCTCAATGTGTGTAGTCAACTGAACTTGATCTCCCCCTCAATGTGTGCAGTCGACTTGTACCTATATAGTCTTGTCTATGCATGGGCAGCATAGTTGACTTAACCTGTTCAAAGAATATCTATGCATGTAGCATAGTCGACTTAACCTGTATAACAAATAAAGAATACATATGTGGACCCTGCACATAAACCGTTAACAATCCAGAATATATATTCTCCCCCTTTTTGACATCAGCAAAGAGGGATCAGCGACGCAGAAAGTAAGTAAGAGTGTTGCAAATCGCCTCCTTCAACTGTTCAAAGCTGGTGTTGGCAGCAATACTCATTCCATCCAGCCTGTCGTGCACCTCCTTGAAGGCTTTAACCGCATTCTCCC
>NW_017670270.1:1498456-1499139 GCF_001879085.1 Nicotiana attenuata
AAGAGGGTTTTTGCCTTTTGAGCGGGTACTTTTTCTGGTGGAAGCAGAGGGCTTTTTGGAAGATTTTTCCATGGAAGAGGAGAGGGTTAGTACAGATTGAAGAAAGAAGGTGGAGATGAAAGGGACCAAAAAATGCTTAACTTAAAGAGAAGAGATTTGACGGTTGAGTACAGAAAAGGAAAGAGTGTCAGTCGAAGCGACGTGATGATTGGCTTCCAACTTCGACTGCAGACTGATGGGAAACAGAATAAAAAGAGAGGGAAAAACCGACTACGTAATTAATGCACTGAAAAGGAGTAATTATGACAAGTTTTTGAAAAATAACACTTTGGTCCTAAGAGTTTTTTGAAAAACAAATGATGCCAAGTAACTTTCTCAAAGAACAAAATCTTTCCTCCAACAATGGTTTAGTAAAAATATCAGCTAATTGGGCAGAAGTGCCAACAAAAGCTAATTTTATGTCACCTTTAAGAACACGATCTCTAGTAAAATGATGTTTAATGTCTATATGCTTTGCTCTAGAATGATGCACAGTATTTTTAGACAGACAAATTGCACTAGAATTATCACAAAAGATTTGTATAGGTTTGAAGAAAAGTTCATAGTCACCCAATTGATGTGACATCCACAAGAGTTGTGCACAGCATTGACCAATGGCAATGTACTCAGCTTCAGTTGTGGAC
>NW_017670271.1:0-6306 GCF_001879085.1 Nicotiana attenuata
ATTAAAGGAAGTTTACTGAATTTTTTTTGAATATACTATATTTGAAGTCAAGGAATATAAATCAGTGTAGTATTTTAATTGCAGCATTATACAGTTTATTAGTGTCATAGCTTTCATGTAATTAACAGATTCATATTTCACTGGCTAATTTATCCATGTACTCGAGTTGTTAAGTATTTCCAGTATGTTTAAGTTAAATTGGTCTATCCTTTTTGTAATTGGCCTAGTGATTAAGGAAGGCCCAAAATGCCTCCTTTTGAAAAATGAATTCGACCGTCTAGGAGTTGGGATATGAATTGATCAAAATGGCTCATTTCGTTGTTACATGTCAACGTTTTGTATTTAAATTCATGAATGGTTCCATAAATCATACTTTTCATGTAATCGAATTTGTCCATAATTCATGACCCTCACAAATTTAAATCAAGGACTAATTTTTCTTAAAATAATTTGAGGTATGCCATTTTCATTAAATAACCCATGGTCCTCATGCAAGTAATTTCAACTCTTTAAAAATCGAGGTGTGCCATTAGTTGAATTTTTCATGGCCCTCGCAAACTTTGTTATTAACTTGACAGCGCGTAGTTACTTTAGGCGCGCTATTTTAAAATTAATTTCCTAAACTCGGGTGTGCATTTCATGTGACCCTCAAATCTCAACAACGTTAAATAAAATGTGTCTCGGACTGCGGGTGCATTTCATGTGACATGGTTCAAGGCGTGTTTTAAATGACGTTGAATCTTTCTAAAAATAATTAAAAGCGGCTAATAAGTTAAAAATGTACCATAGGCTTAAACATGTATTAAAATCAGATAATGGGCCAATTATGATAGTTTAAGCGACTGTGCTAGAACCACGGAATCCGGGGGTGCCTAACACCTTCCCTCGGGTTAACAGAATTCCTTATTCAGAATTTCTGGTTCGCAGACTTCACAAGGAAAGTCGAATTTTCCTCGATTTGGGATTTAAAATAAACCGGTGACTTGGGACACCAGAAAACAAACCTATCCAAGTGGCGACTCTGAACAAAAATAAATAAATAATCCCATTTTGAATAATGTCACTTAAAGTGGAAAGACTCCCTTATATCACCTTTCGGGGTGTGTAAAAAGGAGGTGTGACACTTGACCAAGTTGACTCAGAAGGGTGTTTCATTTGTATGGTCGGACGAGTGTGAGGAGAGCTTTCAGAAGCTGAAGACAGCTTTGACCACAGCTCCAATGTTGGTTTTTCCATCAGCTTCAGGTTCATATACCGTGTATTGTGATGCTTCGGGAGTAGGGATTGGTTGTGTGTTGATGCAGGAGGGTAGAGTTATTGCTTATGCTTCTCGTCAGTTGAAGCCCCATGAGAAGAACTACCCCGTTCATGATTTGGAGTTGGCTGCCATAGTTCACACGTTGAAGATTTGGAGGCATTACTTGTATGGCGTATCTTGTGAGGTATTCACTGATCATCGGAGTCTTCAACATTTGTTCAAGCAAAAGGACCTTAATTTGAGGCAGCGGAGATGGTTGGAGTTGCTTAAGGATTATGACATCACTATATTGTACCATCCGGGAAAGGCCAATGTGGTGGCCGATGCTTTGAGCCGAAAGGCAGTGAGTATGGGGAGTTTGGCATATCTTCCAGTTGGGGAGAGACCTCTTGCGGTTGATGTTCAGGCTTTGGCCAATCGGTTCGTGAGGTTGGATATTTCGGAGCCCAGTCGGATATTGGCTTGTGTGGTTTCTCGGTCTTCCCTATACGAGCACATCAGAGAGCGCCAGTATGATGATCCACATTTTCTCGTCCTTAGGGATAGAGTTCAGCATGATGATGCCAGAGATGTGACCATTGGAGATGATGGGGTATTGAGGATGTAGGGCCGAATTTGTGTGCCCAATGTAGATGGGCTTCGGGAGTTGATTCTGGAGGAGGCCCATAGCTCGCGGTATTCTATTCATCCAGGAGCCGCGAAGATGTATTAGGATCTTAGACAACATTACTGGTGGCGGAGAATGAAGAAGGATATTGTGGGATTTGTAGCTCGGTGTCTCAATTGTCAGTAGGTGAAATATGAGCATCAGAGACCGGGTGGCTTGCTTCAGAGGATGGATATTCCAGAGTGGAAGTGGGAGCGGATCACTATGGATTTTGTAGTTGGACTCCCTCGGACTTTGAAGAAGTTCGATGCTATTTGGGTAATTGTGGATAGGCTGACAAAGTCCGCGCACTTCATTCTTATTTGTACTACTTATTCTTCAGAGCGGTTGGCAGAGATATATATTCGGGAGATTGTTCGGTTGCATGGTGTCCCAGTTTCCATCATTTCAGATCGGGGCACTCAGTTTACTTCCCAGTTCTGGAAGTCTGTTCAGCGAGAGTTGGGTACTCAGGTACAGTTGAGCACAACTTTTCACCTTCAGACGGACGGGCAGTCCGAGCGCACCATTCAGATCTTGGAGGATATGCTACGCGCTTGTGTTACTGATTTCGGAGGGTCATGGGATCAGTTTCTACCGCTTGCAGAGTTTGCTTACAACAACAACTACCAGTCGAGCATCCAGATGGCTCCATATAAGGCTTTGTACGGGAGGCGGTGTAGATCTCCTGTTGGTTGGTTTGAGCCCGGTGAGGCTAGGCTACTGGGGACAGATTCGGTTCAGGCTGCCTTAGATAAAGTGAAGGTAATTCAGGAGAGACTTTGTACAGCGCAGTCGAGGCAAAAGAGTTATGATGACAGGAAGGTTAGAGATGTGTCCTTCATGGTCTGTGAGAAGGTTCTATTGAAGGTCTCGCCCACAAAAGGTGTTATGATATTTGGAAAGAAAGGGAAGTTGAGTCCGCGGTTCATTGGTCCTTTTTAGGTACTACGGAGGATTGGGGAGGTGGCATATGAGCTTGCTTTGCCACCCAGCTTGTCAGTGTGCATCCGGTTTTCCATGTTTCTATGCTCCGTAAGTATGTTGGGGATCCGTCTCATGTCTCAGCACGAGTCAGTTGGAGGGTGACTTGACTTATGATGTGGAGCCAGCAGCTATTCTGGAGCGTCAGGTTCGGAAGTTGACATCAAAAGATATAGCTTCGGTGAAGGAGCAGTGGAGAGGTCGGCCCGTGGAGGAGGCCACCTGGGAGACCGAGCGGGAGATGCGGAGCAGATATCTTCACCTGTTTGAGGCTTCAGGTATGTTTCTTGACTCGTTCGAGGAGGAACGTTTATTTAAGTTGGGGAAGATGTGACGACCTGGCTGGTCGTCTCATGAGTTACCGCTCCGTTTCCCCCATTTCTGCTTCTTTATGTTTTGTTTATCTGTGTTTTGAGGTATCGGGTTGGTTGGATTAAATCCGGGTTGGTTTGGAGAGGTTTGAGACACTTAGTCTCTTTTAAGAAGGCTTAAGTTGGAAAATTCAACCGAATGTTGACTTATGTGTTAGGGGGCTCGGATGTGAGTTTCGATGGTTCGGTTAGCTTCGGGAGGTGATTTATGACTTAGGAGTCTGATCGGAATGGGTTTCGGAGGTCCGGGGTAGAATTAGGCTTGAATTGGTGAAGTTGATATTTTGGCGATTTCCGGATGGTAGGTGAGATTTTGATCCGGGGGTCGGAATAGAATTCCGAGAGTTGCAGTAGCTTCGTTGTGTCATTTGGGATGTGTGTGAAAAATTTCAGGTCATTCGGACGTGGTTTGGTTGGGTTTTTGATCGAAAGCGTATTTCAGAAGATTTTTAGAAACTTAGGCTTGAATTCGATGTGTTTTGGGTAATCTGATGTTGTTTGAGGTGTTTTGATGATTTGAGCAAGTTTGAATAAGGTTATAAGATGTGTTGGTGCCTTTGGTCGAGGTCCCGGGGGCCTCGGGTGAGTTTCGGATGGTCATTCGGAGCACTTTTGGAGTTTGAAAGTTGCAGAAATTTAAGGTTCAGTGTTGCAGTGATTTATCTCTTCGCGTTCGCGAGAGGAACCTCGCGTTCGCGAAGAAGGAATTGAGGAAAGCCAGGATTTAGCCTTCGCGTTCGCGAGATGGGCTTCGCGTTCACGGAAGGCTGGGATGCAGGGCATCGCGTTCGCGAGAGGGTACCCACGATCGCGTAGAGTAATTTGGGATCGAGGTTCTTTTGTTCATCGCGTTCGCGTAAGGTGTGTTGCGTTCGCGTAGAGTAAAATTTGGTCAATGCGAGTTTGTGCTTCGCGAACGCGAGAGTTTGACCGCGTTCGCGAAGAAGGAAAGTCAGGCCTGGGCAGAATGTTTTTAAGTCGTCTTGTCCGCGATTTTGGGCCTATTTTCACCCATAGTTGATCATTTTGAGAGCTTTTTGAAGGAGATTAAAGAGAGATTCAAGGAGAAACGACTTGAGGTAAGATTTTTGGACTTAAAACTCGCTTCTATTGTGAAATCTACCTAGAAAATCATGGAAACTTAAGCTAAAAATGGAAGAGCTAGGGCTTGGAATTTTGGACCTTTGATTTGGGATTTGAAGGGTCATTTGTGGACGGATTTTGATGTTTTTGGTATGTATGGACTCGTGGATAGATAAGAAACCTATTGGTGTAAAAATTTCTGAGTTTCGAGAAGTGGGACCGGGGCTCAGGTTTTGCTAATTTCGGGATTTTTGGTATTTTCGATTGTTTTCGCTTGGGCTTTGTTCCCTTAGCATATTTTGACGTATTCGTTCTGATTTTGGATAGATTCGACGCACGTGGAGGCCAATTCAAAGGACAAGGGCGTCGCGAGCTAGGGATTTAGCCGGTTCGAGGTGAGTAATGCTTGTAAATGATGTTCTGAGGGTTTGAAACCCCGGATTGTGCATCGTAGTACTATATTGAGGTGAGGCACACGCTTGATAATGAGCGTGGGGTCGTGTACTATTAGGGAATTGGACTTGGTCCGTCTCGATTGATGATTTTACCGCGTATTTGATTTAAAACTATTTGTTATCATCGTTTATTGGGCTGATTGCCATATTTGGGCTTCGTGCCAACTATTTGAACCAATTCGGCGCTTTTATTTGATTTTTCCTCACTGTTTTGACTTATTATTTGTACTCAGTCATATTAAATTCCGCTGTTTTACTACTCAGCCGTTTTACTCAGATTTTTGAGATTTAAATGATGTTTGGGCTGAGAAACACTGTTTTACTATTGCCCGAGGGGCTTGTGATGATTTTTGACTGAGTAAGGCCGAGGGCCTATATTGTGAGGAGATACTGATACTGATTGGAGGCCGAGAGCCTGAGATATGTACGCCACGAGGTGGCTTGATTGATATGAGGCCGAGGGCGTAGATTTGATGCCACGAGATGGCCTGTTATTGCGCTTGGGCCGTAAAGGGCCCCTCCAGGAGTCTACACACCCCAGTGAGCACGGGTACCCATTGTGATGTGAGATTGAGCCCGAGGGGCTGTTACTGTTGTGAGTTGTTGCCCGAGGGGCGGATGTGGTGGGCAAATTTCTATTTGTTTACGTTATCATAATTACCTGTCAATCATCTGTTTTATTGGATTAAAGAGCAATTTCCTTGATTTGTACTGCTTTTACTGAAATTAACTGATTTTACTGCTTCATTATAGACTGCCATATGCTTTACGTGTTTTCTTGCTTCCAGTCATTAAACTGGCTGGCTTGTCTTCACGAGAGGCGCCATCACGACCGTGTTCGAGGTTAGGGTCGTGACAAAGTCCATTCTAGCCTTCGGGTTATCCTTTGTCTTACCTTTAACATCCATCACTGTGTTGAACAAATTGTCAAAATAATTCTTCTCAATATGCATGACATCAAGGTTGTGACGGAAAAGATTATCCTTCCAATAAGGCAACTCCCAAAATATACTCTGTTTCGTCCAATTATGAGTAACACCGTATCCGGGGAATCTATAAGGTGGAGCTTCAGTAACTTTACTGAAGTTCTGGACCCTCTCCCAAATTTCCTCACCTGAAAGTATCGGAGGTGGAGAATCATATTCCATTTTATTCTTTTTGAATGCATTTTTCATCCTTCTAAACTCATGATCAGGAGGCAAGAATTGACGATGACAATCAAACCATGAGTGCTTTCGGCCATGTTTCAAAGTGAACGTTTTACTATTTTCCATGCAGTAAGGACAAGCTAGCTTCCCAGCAGTCATCCACCCAGACAACATTCCATACGCAGGAAAATCGTTAATTGTACACATTAAATTAGCACGCAAATTGAAATTCTGCTTGGTTGATATGTCATATGTTTCAACACCATCGTACCACAATTGTTTCAGCTCATCAATCAAAGGTTGCAAATATACATCTATCAAACTTTTCGGATTACGTGGACCGGGGTATAATTCAATTTAT
>NW_017670271.1:9926-32032 GCF_001879085.1 Nicotiana attenuata
TGTTGGTTTTGCCCACGGGTTCAGGGGCCTTATACTATTTATTGTGATGCATCTCGAATTGGACTTGGTGCAGTGTTGATGTAGGATGCAAAAGTCATTGCCTATGCTTCGCCGCGGCAGTTGAAGATTCATGAGAAAATATCCGTTTGACTGTGAGTGGCAACCATTGTTCAAGCATTGGAATTTGGAGCAATCTGTATGGTGTGGCATGTTGAGGTGTTCACGGATCACAAGAGTCTTCAGTATTTGTTCAAGCAAAAGGAGTTAAATTTGAGGGCAGAGGAGGTGGTTGGAGTTGTTTAAAGGACTAATATATCACCATCTTATATCATCCGGGAAAGGCCAATGTTGTGCCGATGCTTTGAGTAGGAAGTCAGCCAGTATGGGCAGTCTTGCTTATATTCGGTCGGTGAGAGACCGCTTGCTTTGGATGTTCAGCTTTCGCCAATCAGTTCGTGAGGTTGGATGTTTTCTGAGCCTAGTCGTGTGTTAGCTGGCACGGTGCGCTGGTTCTTCTTTATTGGAGCATATCCGTGATCGGCAGTATGATGATCCCATTTGTGTGTCCTTAGAGACACGGTGCAACGCGGAGGTGCCAAGCAAGTTACCTTAGGTGATGATGGAGTTTTGAGATTGGACGGTCAAGTTTGTGTGCCTAATGTGGATGAGCTCTGAGAGTTGATTTTAGAGGAGGCCCATAGCTCCCGGTACTCTATTCATCCGGGCGCCACGAAGATGTATCAGGATTTGCGGCAGCATTATTGGTGGCGGAGAATGAAGAAGGATATCGTTGCATATGTGGCTCGGTGTTTGAATCGTCAGCAGGTTAAGTACGAGCATCAGAGGCCTGGTGGTTCATTTCAGAGGATTGAGCTTCCGAGTGGAAGTTGGAGCGGATCACTATGGACTTTGTTACTGGACTCCCACGAACTCAGAAGATGTTCGATGCAGTTGGTGGGTCATTGTTGATAGGCTGACCAAGTCAGCGCATTTCATTCCTGTGGCAGTCTCCTATTCTTCCGAGAGGTTAGCTGAGATCTATATCCGGAGATTGTTCGCCTTCATGGTGTGCCCATGTCTATCATTTCGGACCGAGGTACGCAGTTTACCTCACATTTTCTGGAAAGCAGTTCAGTGAGAGTTGGGCACGCGGGTTGAGTTGAGCACAAACGTTTCATCCTCAGACGGAACGGGCAGTCCGATCGGACCATTCAGATTTTGGAGGATATGCTCCGAGCTTGTGTCATTGACTTTGGAGGCTCGTGGGATCAGTTTTGCCTTTAGCGGAGTTTGCCTACAGCAACAACTACCAGTTAGTATTCAGATGGCTCCTTATGAGGCTTTATATAGTAGGCGGTGTCGGTCTCCGGTTGGATGGTTGAGCCGGAGGGGCTCGGTTGTTAGGTACGGATCTGGTTCAGGATGCCTTGGACAAGGTCAGGATCATTCAGGATAGGCTTCGTACAGCTCAGTCCAGGCAAAAAGTTATGCCGACCGCAAGGTTCGAGATTTGGCTTTCATGGTCGGTGAGCGGGTATTGCTTCAAGTGTCGCCTATGGAGGGCGTGATGAGATTTGGGAAGAAGGGCAAGCTTAGCCCTAGGTTCATTGGTCCGTTTGAGATCCTTGATCGAGTGGGAGAGGTGGCTTATAGACTCTGCATTGCCGCCGAGCTTATCAGCCGTGCATCCAGTGTTTCATGTGTCCATGCTTCGAAGTATCACGGCGATCCATCCACGACTGTTAGATTTCAGCACTGTCCAGTTGGACAAGGACTTGTCCTATGAGGAGGAGCCGGTAGCTATTCTAGACCGGCAAGTTCGTGAGTTGAGATCGAAGAGTTTTCCTTCTGTCCGTGTTCAGTGGAGAGGTCAGCCCCGCTGAGGCATCGACCTGGGAGTCCGAGTCCGATATGTAGAGCCGTTATCCCCATCTTTTTCCCGACTCAGGTACTTCCTTCTTATGTAGTTCGAGGACGAACGGTTGTTTTAGAGGTGGAGAATGTGATGACCCAAAAGGTCATCACTTGTGTTGCAAGTGAATTCAGTGTTCCGAGGACTAAACCTCCTTTTTACCCACCTTGATTTACGTGCGTGGTCTGGAACTATATCCAGAAAGCCATCTATGTGAAATATTGAGAAATAGAAATTTTAGAGTGGAAGGCCTCTGAACAAACCAGTGCGGTCCGCACAAAATGGAGTGCTGCCGCGGAGGGGCCTGTGCGGCCGCACTAGTTTTTGTGCGGTCCGCGGTGAAGAAACATTTCACTAGTCCGACTTCGGAAGCCTATATCTTTTGATCTACAAGGTATTATGAGATGATCAAAAATGAAAGTGTATCCCTTCGTGTCTAGTTCCCGGAAAGGTAAAGAAATCACAATTTGGACATCTGTAGAGAAAGTTATGGCCAATATACTAAAGCATGTCACTGCAGTACACAGGAAGGGCTGTGCGGCCGCAAGTTGATTTTGTGCGGTCCGCACAGGGCATCTGAGAGTAGTATATTTAGACGGGATTTCAGTTATTTTTCATTTTTCAAAACCCCAAAAACATAAGAGGCGATTTTTCAAATAACCTTTCTTCTCCAAAATGTTGGTAAGTGATTTCTAACTCATTTTCTTCACTCCTTAACATATTTTAACATGATTTCAACTCAAAATCAATGATTTTCATGGGGGAAATTGGGTGTTTTGGGTAGAACCTAGATTTTTCAAACAATTGGGGATTTGGACATCGATTTGAGGTATATTTGAGTTCGTGGGGGAATGGGTAATCGGATTTTGGTTCGAACCTCGGGTTTTGACCATGTGGGCCCGGGGGCGATTTTTGACTTTTGCGTAGAACTTTAGGAAACTCATCTTCATTCATTAGAATTGATTCATTTAGCATTTGTTCATGTAATTAAGTAACTTGTGACTAGATACGAGCGAATTGGTGGTGGAATCAAGGGGCAAAGCTATAGTTGAATAGTAAATTGTGTTCGCGGCATCGAGGTAAGTGTTTGGTCTAACCTTAGCTTGAGGGATTAGGAGTTGTGTCTATTTGCTACGTGCTAATTGTGGAGTACGACGTATAGGCATGGTCACGAGTATCTATACGTCGGTGTCAAGCATGCCCGTGAGTCTTGTGTTATAAATTGTTACGACTCCGTTGTGGTTTATTGTGCCTCACATGTTATTATCATCATTGTTCCCTTGCCGGGATGTTTGTTTGATATTATTGTTTCCTTGCCAGGATATTGTTGAGATATCATTATTCCCTTGCCGGGATGTTTGTTTGATATTATTGTTCCCTTGACGGGATATTGTTGAGATATCATTGTTCCCTCGGGATGTTTGTTTGATATTATTGTTCCCTTGTCGGGATTCCTTGTGATTATTGTTGGCTTGTAAATGGGAGCGGATGGTACGCATACCACAAGATATAATGAAATGGGAGCGGGTGGTACGCCTACCACAAGATATAATGAAATGGGAGCGGGTGGTACGCCTACCATAAGATATAATAAAATGGGAGCGGGTGGTACACCTACCACAAGATATAATAAAATGGGAGCGGGTGGTACGCCTACCACAAGATATAATGAAATAGGAGCGGGTGGTACGCCTACCACAAGATATGATGAAATGGGAGTGGGTGGTACACCTACCACAAGATAAATGAAATGGGAGCGGGTGGCACGCCTGCCACAAGATACAGGAAATGGGATCGGGTTGCACGCCTGCAACAAGATGTGAAAAGAAAGTGAAATCTGCTTTTGTTTCCTTATTCTTGTTAGTGGTTGGATTTTGATACCTTTAGAATTCTTTTGATATTCTGTTTTTACCTGTTATTCCCCGAAGCATGTTTCCCCTTCCCATCTTTACTTGTTTACTTCTGTATTTCTTTTCCGCTGTATATATTTGAACTGCATAGGTTTATGTGGTAGTCTGGTCCTAGCCACGTCACTACTTCACCGAGGTTAGGCTAGGCACTTACCAGCACATGGGGTCGGTTGTGCTGATACTACACTCTGCACTCTTTTGTGCAGACCCCAGCGTTGTGGACTTCGGACCGCAGTGAGATTGCTGATTCTTGATCATCATGCGACCCGAGGTAGTCCTGCAGGCGTCCGCAGGACTTGGCGTCTCCCTCTATCTACCATTACTGTTTCTTTCACGCATTTCTAGAGACAGCGTTGTAATTATTTCTTTCAGACCCTTATCTGTAGTATTCTTAGACCGTCTGTGAAACTATGACACCAGTTCTGGGTAGTCGAGACTCAAACAATTGTATTAGATATTCATGTTCAGATAGCTTATTGTTTCTTTCTTCCGCTTATGTTAAATTCCGCTGTTTAAGTGCTATTATTTCGAAATTGTTAATGAATATAAAATGGGTAAAAAGGTAAATTGTGTAATTAATTGGCTTGCCTAGCTCGTATAAGTAGGCGCCATCACGACTCCCGAGGGTGGGAATCCGAGTCGTGACAATAACAGAGTTAATGAATTACATTCATTCATCACTAGGTTATAAGTCGATGAATCAATTATAACAGATTAATTGATATAAGTCGAGACGTTTTGTTTTTAATATTCAAAGATGCATCTGAGTAGGTTATAAATCAATGAATCAATTTGCAAGTGTATCAATACCTAAAAGATCCCGGCCCTGTGTTCCTAGCGCTTCATGTTCTTATATATATATATAACACACACACACACACACACACACACACACACATATATATATATATATAATATATATATATAATATATATATATAATATATATATTATACACACACACACACACACATACACTTCACTGTAATACTATAACGTATATATAACTTGTTACAATATATGTTAGTGTGTGTATATATATAACACACACACTTCGTGCTACTTTAACTACATATATAGCATGTTGTAGTACACGATGCTGTATTCATTATTTGTATTGTAACAGAGTTAGTGAATTACATTCATTCATCACTATGTTATAAGTCGATGAATCAATTATAACAGATTAATCGATATAAGTCGAGACGTTTTGTTTTTAATATTCAAAGAAGCATCTGAGTAGGTTATAAGTCGATGAATCAATTTACAAGTGTATCAATACCTAAAAAGAACCCGACCCTGTGTTCCTAGCGCTTCATGTTCTTATATATATAATATATATATATATATATATATATATATAATATATATATATATATATATATATATACACACACACACACACAGAGAGACACTTCACTGTAATACTATAACGTATATATAACTTGTTATAGTATATGTTAGTGTGTGTATATATATAACACACACACTTCGTGCTACTCTAACTACATATATAGCATGTTATAGTACATGATACTGTTTTCATTATTTGTACTGTAACAGAGTTAATGAATTACATTCATTCATCACTAGGTTATAAGTCGATGAATCAATTATAACAGATTAATTGATATAAGTCGAGACATTTTGTTTTTATTATTCAACGATGCATCTGAGTACGTTATAAGTCGATGAATCAATTTACACACACACACACACACACACACACACCACACACACACACACATATATATATATAAGTATATTTTAGTGTATTCAATCCCTTGTATTACAAAAGTGTTAACAAATTACATTTATATTATTTAGATAGTAAATACAAAAGTGATTTTTAATTTTGACCAATGTTGACCTGAAAAGAGACCAACTTTGGTCGCTAATTATCCAGAAATTAAAATTAGCGACCAAAGTTGGTTGCTAAATTTAAATCAGATTTATTTATATTTTATATAATATTTAAAATATATAATATAATTGTTAAACGTTAGAACTAGGTCCCAGATTAGCGACCAAAGTTGGTCTCTATCTGCTTCCCCTTTCGTAAGCGACCAACTTTGGTCGCTAATTTTGAATTATATTTATTTATATTTTATAATTTTTTTTAAATAATAATATAATTATTAAAATTTTATAACTGGGTCCCAAATTAGCGACCAAAGTTGGTCTCTATCTGCTTCCCCTTTAGTAAGCGACCAACTTTGGTCGCT
Organism: Nicotiana attenuata; assembly: GCF_001879085.1. Classification (NCBI taxonomy): domain Eukaryota; kingdom Viridiplantae; phylum Streptophyta; class Magnoliopsida; order Solanales; family Solanaceae; genus Nicotiana; species Nicotiana attenuata. The sequence continues at coordinate 15,973 of NW_017670271.1, forward strand.
AATTTTAAATTATATCTATTTATATTTTATAATTTTTTTAAAATAATAATATAATTATTAAAATTTTATAACTGGGTCCCACTTTAGCGACCAAAGTTGGTTGCTAATTTCAGTATTTCTTTGACCAAGCAAGTCTGACCAGTCCGGTCAACATTTTGACCATATTATCGACCAAAAAGCGACCAACCTTGGTCGCTAATATATTTAGAATAATTATTTAATTATTTTCTCCAATTTAGCGACCAACTTTGATCGCTTTTCTTGACAGACCAATTTCGGTCGCCAAATTTTGGTCGCTTTTTTCCGAATTTCTAGTAGTGTCAATCCTATTTTCAACCTTCTTGTTGCTTGCATTTTTCTAAAATCCATAACAGTGGTATCAGAGCTTCCATTGATCTTGACGGATATCTGAATTCGCTGAAAAACAACCAATTTCAACCACTTTTAAACCATACACATTTTTACCCTTACCAATTTTTAACCAAATTTTTAACAATGGCAAAGAGCGGTCTCTCTTTGAATACCCCACAAACTTTCACTGGTGAAAACTATCAGATTTGGTCAGTGAAGATGAAATCTTATCTTGAAGCTTATGATCTATGAGAAGTTGTAATGGAAGACAGACTTATACAACCACTTCTTGCAAATCCTACCCTTGCCCAAATCAAAGCTCATTCAGATGAGAAAACCAAAAAATACAAAGCCAAAACTATAATTCAAAATTCAGTTGCAGATTCAATCTTCTCTAAAATCATTGCATGTGAGACAGCAAAAGAAGCTTGGGAAATACTCAAACAGGAGTATCAAGGAAGTGAGCGAGGCAGACAAAATCAGATTTTAAATTTGAAAAGAGATTTTGAATCTCTTAGAATGCAAGATGATGAGACCATCGCTAAGTATTCTAACCGAATTTCTTTAATTGTCAATAAAATCAGGTTGTTTGGTGAGGATTTCAAAGATGACAGGATAGTTGAAAAAATTCTTGTGACAATTCCCGAGAGATTTGAATCCAAAATTTCCTCTTTGGAAGAGTCTAAAGATCTCTCTACCATCTCTGTTGTAGAATTAATAAGCGCTCTTCAAGCACAAGAGCAAAGAAGGTCCTTCAGACAAGACAAAGTTACCGAGGGTATTTTTTTATGCGAAACACCAAAAAGAAAAAGTCGATTATCCTTATTGCAAATATTGCAAAAAGAAAAAAGAAAACACACTTAGAAAAATTTTGTTGGTGGAGACCTGATGCATTATGTGGAAATTGCAAACAAAAAGGTCATGTTACAAAAGTGTGCAAGTTCAAAGATACTCATGCACAAGCACTAATAGCAGAAGAAGGAATTGAGGATGACCTTCTTTAGACTACAACAACAGAAGCAAGGAGGAGTGTTGGATTTTGCATCTGTTACTCCTACTGTTTTCTAGAATAATTAGTTGTTTAGTTTTATGAGAAGTCTGTTAGAAGATTCAGAATTTTAATTATAGTAAGAGTTTAGTAATTTAGTTGTAGGAGGAGTCTACTACTTTATTTATTTGGCTATTTAAAGCCCTATAATTAATAAATTTTAGAGACAGTTTTCAATCCTACTTTCAACCTTCTTGTTGCTTGCATATTTTTCTAAAATCCATAACAGTTTCCCCCTTCCCCAAAATCCTATTCTATTAGGCCAGTGCACAAGCGTGAAGTATAAATAGGTAATATTTACTTCTAATAGTTTTACTGATATACATTTTATCGAATTAGTCAGCGTAGTATTTTTAATTACTCAGTATGATATTATATTTACCCGTGTAAGAATCAATCAACTTTGTAAGAAGAAAATTCATAAAGTCGTTTGTCGTTCATGCGAGGCACAACATACGTCTTCAAAATATTTCTTAAAACTTTACTGTTACATGCCCTCATCAATTATTCAGTAGGATTATGCATCAAATGATTAAGTATCTACTCTTCTGAGAAATAGAGAAATTAAGAAAGTCCAGCTACTTCCCACACAGGTGCAAATTCATTACTTCCATTTCTACGGCACTACTATGTGAAGGCTATAGAAATTATAAAAGAAAAGCCCTGTGCCTAACATCACATGGCTGAGTAAGCATTGATGAGTACGTCTTTAAAGTGATGTAGAACAATAGTTATTGGTGAAATGGTGCACATCAAAAGTTATAATTAACAAATAGAGGTGGAGCTTGTTATGTCCGAAAAAATCAGCCAGTCTTGCGGATGCTAGTAAAGCAAACCCTTAACGATGATAAATCAGATAACAAAGAAAAATCTACCAAAAGAGACACAACATAAAATGTGGTTCGGTCAACTGACCTACATCCACGGCGGAGATGAGCAATCCACTATATAAAAGAGAGTATAAAATATTGAGCGAACAACCTCACGAAGAGGCAAACACAAGTGACACACTAACACTTGTCCTGTAAAGTTCTTTATCTAAACAAGACTCTCAAACCTCATATGACTACATTGTGGATGCTACTAATGAGAAAGAAGGATCCACAATTTATAGAAGTCCAAACCTTTTCCTACAAGAAAAAAGGGCTAGCCAAATATGGAAGATTTATAATTTCCTTTTACGAAAAGGAAAACTCAATTATGGTAAATATATTGTCATTTCCTTCAACAGATAGGAAAACCAAATATGGTAAGAAAATCTGGACAAACACCTAACAGAGCTAGAGTATTGGATACGGGTTGGGATGGACCCAATATAGTTTTTGCTGATGATCTACGAGTTTAATGGTAAGTTCGAAACTATAAACTTCAAATTCTCATACCACCTTTGTTAACAAGCGCCCTTCTGTCTTTAACCATTTGAAATAGTTCTAAGTTTGTCACATACAAAAGATTCTATACCGTATATATTTCCTAGAGTTCTCATGTTTGTTCAAATAAGCAATCAGTGTTTGTAGCTGTAAGGCTATAGTACACCAATCTTTTCTTCATTTATGGTCTTTATTCACTCAAAAAGGGGCAAAGAGAGAGATTATACTACCAGAAAAGTATAGAAAGTGGAAATCATTACTTTTTTGGAGTCCAACTGTAGATGAATAGGAGAATATGGAAGAAATTAAAATGGAATATGCTATGGAATTATTTTCCTCAAAATGATCTTTAACTGGATATGATGATACAATTGTCCAATTTTAGGATATATTTCTCTTGTTGCCACCTGATTATGTGAAGAAATTAAAGATCTACATTTATTATGGTCCTTTTTTTCCCTATATTTAAAGTTCAATCTCTTAAAAAATGGATACTTGTATTATTATATATTTTATAAACTGGCAAAAACATTTTTACATGGACTCAGTAAGAAGAAGACAGATCAGGAATTTGTCGAAAAAAAGAAGATGCTATTATGATGACATTTACCCAAACTTGGCCTCCTCTAATTTATTTAATTTTTTTATTATTGTTTCAAAAATAAAAATAAAAATTAGGGATGATGTTTAGTCTGCACAAAACTATACAGCTATTGGATTCTAGTAAATGTCTCTCATTGCAGATTCATGGAATCAACTTTTTTTAAAAGGAGAGGTTGCTATTGGCATTGCAAAGTCAATGGAAGCATATGCTTTCAATTGATAACTTAGGTAGGCCTATTTAAATGACAAAATTGAATAAAAACAAGAAAAGTAATAGAGAAAAAAAAAAAAAGGAAATGAAGAAGACGACACCAAATGACACACTAACCAAACATACTTATTAGTGTATGCCAATTTTGGTGATCAGCTTTTGCTAAGGTGGGATAAAAGGAGCAGCGGGCATATATGATTGAACTAAAGCTTCATAAAGAATTCAAATCCAACTATGTTGTTGTCTGATTTTGATTGGTCGGAAACTTGTCACTATAATTAAAGGGCAAGTAATTAAACTATTTTTGTATTTATTTAATTTTATATAAGTATATTAAAGTAATTTAATTTTCCTAAGTATCAAAGAAATCATTAGGAGGAATAAAAGAAACATTTTCTATGATACCTAGATAAAATCGAATGATTTTTTTATTACAAAAAAATTATTTAATAACTTTCTATGATACTTTAAGGATCAAATTGATGGAGTAATTTTTGAGAAAAATTACGCGACGCATTAAACATTTACACTGTATTAACTATTCGTAGCTGTACTTTCAGCAAATTTACCATTCATAGCTATATTTGAATCTTATAGCAAATCTATGAAATAAGAGATTAATTGTTTTGAACTGAAAGAAGAGAGCAACAAGCTCTTGTAGCTTAGTTGGTTAGAGTGCCTGTTTAGTTAGCAAAGGTCTTAAATTCGACTATAAAAAATAACATTTTATTTTTCTGTATTTCGCCTGTATTTGTTGCGCGAGTTGTATCCATTGTATAAATGTATTCATTGCACGTTCGAAACAAGTGATACAAATTAGTGACAATTAAATAGTAGCTACGAATGATAATTAAAAAAATTATAGTTACTAAGCTCTAAATTATAGTGCTTTATGAAAATTCCTCTAATTTTGCATCTATTGCTGTTATATACGGCCATTTTACTATCATTGGACAAGAATAATGCACTTTTCTCGAAAGGTTCATCGTTGGATTACAATTTCTATTATCTTTTCTGTATTATGATAGAGATTCCCATATTGTTGACTAGCTTTTCTCTTTTTAATATGCATGATAAATTGAAAATGTCTTTAGTGCAGGAGAAAATGAGTGTGCCCCAAATGGACCTCATACTTCCAATCAAGCAATGTGACGCACGTCTGTGGACGCTTTAATTTATGTCTTTCGTTGAGAAATAAAAAGTTAATTTAGCGAGAGAGCTTGCACAATTTAAACATAATATACACAATTTTTTTTTTTTATGTTTATAAAGTCTAAAATATGCAAAATTCTTTTCCAGAAATCTGATATTTCCATTATATAATTAGCTTGAGAGAAATCATAACAAAAACAAGTAAATTTGAGAATGGCGTGTAGTTTTTGCTTATTTAGTGTACTTTTTATGAGAATTAGTAATAAAAGTAGCTTCAAATTATAGTTTTCCTTTTCATTTAATAGTAAGATCAAATTAAATCTTTACCCTTTCTATGTTCATGTATGCGACAGTATATGTTTTTTTTTTTAATATTTATGATCGTTCATCAATCAAAAAGAAATCATGCAAAAATTTGCTCCAATTTATTTCTTTGTTGCACTCTAGAAATTACAAACAGGTCAACTCTACATTTGTTTTTGTCATCTTTTTTCTTTTTTTATAATTCAACGCTTAATTAATTTGTCAATTCATTATTAGAATATCGTTTTCACCACTACTTGCCAGACCATACGTCTACCTTATGAGCATGGCATTTGATGTCACAATTGTATAAATACCTGTACGTGGATCTCCATTTTAAAGCCAAAAGCAAACCATAACCATACCTCATTTCTTCTTAGTTTTTAGCCTTTGTTTTGCCAGCCCATTTGTTAGTGTAATTTGATCAGAGAAGGCCATGGCGAAGATTGCTGTTGGAAGTGGCAGTGAGGCTATTCAGCCTGACTGCATCCAAGCACTCATTGTTGAGTTTATTTGCACTTTTCTCTTCGTTTTTGCTGGTGTTGGATCTGCCATGGCTGCCAGTAAGTTGCATCAATTTTGAGTCTTTCTTTTTCTTTTTTTCTTTTTTACAATGATGTTGAGATGGTCCCAAAATAAAAAAAGAGAGTTTGGTGAGATTGAACTTAATTATTGCATGGTTACTTGAGTGGATATCGAATTACATACTACTGTCCATTTTTTTTGGGATGTGTATTTCTCTCTATCTTTTTAATGGACATAATGGTTGTTAGTATAAGATTTGATTGATTATTTTGGTTATATTTTATATCTTGGTCATTTCTGTGATAATTGTAGTGTTGAATATTGAAAACAGATAAGCTAAATGGAGATCCACTAGTGAGCTTATTTTTTGTGGCGATGGCACATGCATTGGTGGTGGCTGTAACAATCTCTGCTGGTTTCAGAATCTCTGGTGGACACCTCAACCCTGCTGTCACGCTTGGCCTTTGTATGGGTGGTCATATCACTGTCTTCAGATCAATCCTTTACTGGATTGACCAATTATTGGCTTCTGTTGCTGCTTGTGCTTTGCTCAATTACCTCACTGCTGGATTGGTTAGTAATCCTACTACTACCTTCTCGGCAAGAACCAATAATAAAAAGCAAAATCTTGTGTCCTCTTATCTACTCGTTCTAGTACTAGATACTACATAGACAATCCGCTTACCGGTGGCATATAGACAGACAGATTATCGGTGGCATAAGATCCTTCTCTGCTTGTTTAACTCAAGCCTAATAACAACAATCAGGGGCGGATGTATAGCCGTAATTACGGGGCACGTTAACCCATGGTCCCTCCGCGAACTAAGTATTTTGTGTACATATTTCCTAAAATTGGCTAATATTATGTATTGGCACCCATACTTCAAAAAAGTTGAATGGAGCACTTGGTTCAATACTTAATTATTTACTCAAATTAAGAAACAAAGGATCAATTCCCACTTTTTAAATACTTTTTTTAATTCTTTCTTTAGTGGTGCACCCATGTTCTAGAAATCCTAGATCCGCCTCTAACAATAATCACTCAAAATTATCATACGAGGGATGGAATTAATATGGTGTTGTTGTATGTTGATCTTTCATGTTTGTATTTTTGCAGGAAACACCAGTTCACACACTAGCAAATGGAGTGAGCTATGGTCAAGGGATAATTATGGAGGTGATTTTGACATTTTCTCTATTGTTCACTGTCTATACTACCATTGTGGACCCCAAGAAGGGAATTCTTGAAGGGATGGGCCCACTTCTAACTGGGCTTGTTGTTGGGGCCAACATCATGGCTGGAGGGCCTTTTTCAGGAGCTTCAATGAACCCAGCAAGATCATTTGGGCCAGCTTTTGTTAGTGGAATCTGGACTGATCACTGGGTTTACTGGGTTGGGCCTTTGATTGGTGGTGGGCTTGCTGGCTTTATCTGTGAAAACTTTTTCATTGTTAGAACTTATGTTCCTCTTCCTAGTGATGAATCTTTCTAGGTTTTGCATCAAATGTTCCCTTCCTATTGTGCAGTATTGAAGTGGTTTTGTTTGTTATGCATGTACTATCTTCTATGTTTCCTTTTTTTATAAGTTTATATGAACACTTTCCCTCCTTCGATTATTCCCATATTCTTACTTGTCCGTTCCAACATTAAGCTAAGATAACATTTTTTTTTTTTAATAACATATCACCCGGTTTAAGTGATATGGTTTTAGTTTAGGTGTCAAATATACCAAATTAGTGAGAAATCAAACTTGTTTGATTTCAATTTGGAACGTCAAATGAGAAACTCTTATAAGTCTATTAGATTCTCAAATCTTGGGAAAGTATGAAACGTGACCCAAATTTCTCTTTCACTATTGCTCAAACGGGACAAGAGTTCCTCTGTTCGTTTATTTTTAACACCAGAATATAATCATGTCCACCACTTCTGATACGAAGGGGAGGCAATGGAACAGTAAAAAAATCGACAAAGAAGAGAAAAAGGAAAAAGGAAGGAAAAGCAAAGATAAATTAGGGTAAAATAAAATGGGATTTCATTCATATCCAAGAAAAGAGCTAATTACAACCTATATAGGGAATAAATCCCTGAAAATGACAGAGGAACTCCACTAACTACTCCACTAACTTCTGCCATTTCAGTACACAACTGGGCAGGACCTATTTGGTATAAGACAAAAGAAATTAAGGGGTCAATGTGTAATTTAAGGAACTTCACATTTAAAAGCTAAGGGACTAAACTAAACATCTCTGAAACTCTTTAATTCCAACTAACTAGTCGTTATGTCTCATCTGTGCAGCATAACGTACAACTTCCGCAAGCTACTCAATTCATTCTCTGTATCAGATCCCCCCTGTTAAAAATTTCCTTGTCCTCAAGGAAGGAAAGAAGGAAATCGCACCATGAGAGAGTGGTAGTCTTCCCAAGTGGCCTGTTCTGGTGGTAGTTGATCCCATTGGATGAGGACTTGAGTGATAGCTTTGTTGCCCTTTTGAACCAAACGTCGATCAAGGATTTTGTGGGGACTTGGATAGTATGGGATGGAAATGTCAAGGATAGGAGGGTGGAAAATTTGGGAGGGTAAGTTATGACATAATTTGAGTTGGGAAACATGAAAGGTGGGATGTAGGAGTAACTGAGATGGGAGGGAAAGTTTGTAAGCTACAGGGCCAATTTTTTGTAAGACTTGATATGGGCCATAATATTTAGCTGAAAGCTTTGAGAAATGGGAGCCTGATAATGTTACTTGTCTGTAGGGTTGGATTTTAAGGTAAACCCAGTCACCCACTTTGAATTGTCTATCTGAGCGATGCTTGTTAGCTTGAGCAGTCATCCTTTGTTGTGCCCTATGGAGATGATGTTTGAGAAGTTGTAGTTTGAATTCTCTGGTCAAAAGGCTTTTATCTACTTCTTCTACAGCTGAGTCACCTGCTACATAGGGTAGATGAAGTGGGGGTGGTTGGCCATACAAAGCTTCATATGGTGTTGTTTGTATAGAAGAATGAAAGGTGGTGTTATACCACCATTCAGCAGAAGCGAGGTATGAACACCAGTCAGATTGGGAGTCTGAACAGAAGCAACTAAGGTATGTTTCCAAGCATCTATTGATGAATTCTGTCTGGCCATCAGTTTGGGGGTGGTATGATGTGGAAGTATTGAGTGTCACTCCAGCATAGAGAACAATTCCTGCCAAACTTTACTAGTGAATATGGGATCCCTGTCACTCACTATGCCTTCAGGCATGCCATGAAGTCTGTGAATGTGTTCCATGAAGAGTTTGGCCACCTCTGCAGCTGAATAAGGGTGAGAGAGACTCAAGAAATGAGCATACTTAGTGAGTCTATCGACCACCACTAGAATCACAGTCTTTCCCTTTGACTTTGGTAGGTCCTCAATGAAATCCATGCTAATGCTACTCCAAGATGTGACTGGCAGCTTTAAGGGCTGTAGAAGACCTGGGTAAAGGGACCTATTATACTTGTGCCTTTGGCAAATGTCACAGCCATTGACATAAGTATGGATATCTTCTCTTAACCCTTTCCAATAAAACAGTGAGGCTATCCTTCTGTATGTTTGTTCAATCCCTGAATGGCCCCCCATAGGAGAATCATGCCACAATTGCATAATGTTCTTCTTCAAGCTGGAGTCAGGGCCAATTACCAACTTACCATGCCTTCTAAGTTGATCATGAAAGAATGTGTAGCCCTGTACCTCTGTACCTCCCTTTAAGGTCTGAATCAAAGTAGTCAAGTCTGAGTCTAAGTACCAACTTTGAGTGATCATGTGAAGTAAGTCTGTCTGGATAGAGGATAGGGTAAGGGCAGCTAATTCAGCTGCAGGTAGCCCAGATAAGGCATCAGCCACTTTGTTTTCCTTACCCTTCTTGTACTCAATTATGAAATCATATTGCAATAACTTTGCTATCCACTTCAGTTGTGACCCTGTATGCAGCTTCTGCTCAAGAAGGAATTTCAAAGCCTTTTGATCAGTCTTTACTATAAAGGGCCTGCCAGTTAGATATGGGGCCCACTTGGTGACAGCCATAACCAATGCCAACAATTCCTTGTCATATACTGACAATGTTTGGTGCTGAGGTGAAAGCCCTTTACTCAAGTAAGCTATAGGTTGGCCCCTTTGCATTAAGACTGCACCAATGCCATTGCTGCAAGCATCAGTTTCCACTACAAAAGGTTTTGGGGCTGAATACTCAAATCCTATGACTGTGATTATGAATATTAAGCATACTGGTCATTATCTTGCAACTGGTCAGCTCTTATCCTATCTCTATGACACAAGTCTTGCAATTTATTATGTTTTTGTCGGACGAACCTTAGTTAATTTCTCACCGCACCATATACCCTCACATTATGTACATGTATTCCGTATTTGTGCTTATTGTGTATTGTCATCCCAAAGTATATGTTTTACTTTTTCCTTAATTTTTTGGTTTGCTTGAGAACGGGATGTGAGGGCCTGAGGCGAAGTAAATTTCCTATTAGTCACTTCCACCAATTGATCATTTCACTGGGTCACAATTATATCTGAAATGCAAATGCAATACTTCAAATATGCAGAGAATTATTAATAAGAAAAGACTTCATTGCACCCAAAAAGTGAATATACATTGATTGAGTGGAATTATACAACAAAAGCTGACGTAGCTAGAGGAAAGTAATATAGGAGTCTTGCTTGTTTGCTTACTTAGACTACTCATCTAGGTGATGTTTTATAATGTTTACCCCCAAAATGAGTAACAATTAAATTTGTACGCGGTTTAAAGGATACGTAATTTAATTCTATACGAATAATTAAGAACAACAAGTAAATGAATTGAAGACAAAATAAATAATCAAACCAATCGCAATGTAATGACCAAGCCTGATCTTAGATTGAACAGTAGAATTCGTCCTCGATTGGACCCTCGATTCAAGCTCGATCGCGGGTGAAGAAAAGAACAAATGAATAATGCCTTGAACGGTAGCTAGAAGATAAAGTAAACTTTTATTGCTTTGATTTGCGTGTCACAATGTATCAGAATAAAGAAAACCCTCCCCTTTATATAGTAGGGGAATTTCAATCCTAGTACAAGTCTAAAAAAGGTAAAAATCTTCTTTTCTCGGTAAATGTTGATCTATAGTTGATACTGAACAAGATTCGTGCCGTAATATCTGGTTGAGGGCGAATAGTACGGCCTCCTGCTCGTCATGCATAAGCGTTCACCGCGTCCTCCGAGGTCCAGAAGCTATACTTTGCCCGGGTGCGTCATTTTATCATGTCCGCTCTCAGATACATCGTTCACTCCTCCTGGGTCTCAATACGAGGGGCTCCTGGCCTTGATTATAATCACTTCGAGCCGTGCTTACCTTTTGTTCCTTCATCGGGGAACCAGGGAAAACTTTGCCTTCGATTTTACACGTACACAGATAGTCCCCTCGTTTCCCGGAGAGTAGATTTATCAAAGCTGTCACAACCCGGGATTCCCACCCTCGGGACCGTGATGGCGCCTAACATTTCACTTGCTAGACAAGCCAACTTAGATATAGTTACTAACCATTTTAACAATTCAATTCAAATGAAAAATAATAAGCCGGATAAACTGAAATAGGGTAAATAAACTAATAAATGACGATATCCATATACAATCCCAGAACTGGTGTCACGAATACACGAGCGTCTAAAGTACTACAAATAATAGTCTGCATAAAGCATAACTGTCTGAATCGAAAATAAACAGCTAAGGTGATGTAGAAGGGGATTTCAGGGCTGCGAACGTTGTGCAGTTGTACATCAAATCTACGTCAAGCACTGGATCCGAGAAAATCTACTGAACGCTGCTAGGACTCACTCTAAAATATGCACAATAAGTGCAGAATGTAGTATGAGTACAACTGACCCCATGTACTCTGTAAGTGCCGAGTCTAACCTCGACGAAGTAATGACGAGGCTCAGGCGGGTCACTTACAATAATGTACGCAATAATAATAATAACAACAGGGAAACAAAAATAGAAAATGAAAGTAAGGCAGTTAATTTATGAAATTGAACTCAATCCTCGCAATCAGAGAACCCAGAACAACAGATCTTATAATTTCATATAGAATGCTAAAATCCAACACAATAACAACAACAAGTACATCACACACAATCTATTGCGGTGCGCAACCTGATCCTACCATACAGGTATACACACACAATCCTCCCTTTTTTTTACCTTAGCATCATTTATCAATATCAAGAATCACGTATACAATCCGTTGCGGTGTGCAACCGGATCCCACCATATCATCATAATCAATGTCATAATCCTCCCTTATTACACCATATCATTATTTATCAATATCAAGTATTACGTACATAACCGTTGTGGCGCGCAACCCGATCCCACCATATCATCAGAATCAATATCATAATCCTCCCGTATTCCACCATATCACAACTATTGTGGTGTGCAACCCGATCCACAAACAATTACAATAAACGTAATCAATACAATATCTTAATTTACAAGAATCTCTATAATCAAAGCATATGAAAACAAATGAATGCTACAAGTAATACAAAAGCAACAAGACAAGTCAAGTACGTGACAATTAAGGTATGCAAGTAAGACAATTAAGACAAATAACAATTAATCACGGAGTAATGGAGGGGACGAACAATTCAATACAAGAATAATTAATGACAAGTAACAAATTACGGCATAGAAGGCAATTAAAGCATGTAACAGTTAAGGCATGGAATGAGATATTTTATGAAATACGAGAAGACATGGAAACAATTATTTTTGACGGCGTATATACACTCGTCACCTTGCACATATGCTGTTACATACGTAATTCACATAACATATAGTTCAAGGGTTCCTAATTCACTCAAATCAAGGTTAGACCCAACACTTACCTTGATCCACAGTAAAATCAAAGCTCAACCGGGGCCTTTCCTCTAAAATTCGCCTCCAAACCAATTGAATCTAACCAAATATAATTCAAATAATTCAAAATAAGCTTTAGAAACTATCCACGAGTGAAAAATAATCAATATTTAATGATTTTGGAAAAAGTCAACCCCGTCCGCGCTTGGTCAAAATCTGAGATTCAGATCAAAACCCAAATACCCATTCATCCCCGAGCCTGATTATGTGATTTGTTTCGAAATCCGACCTCAATTTGAGGTCTAAATCTCAATTTCTCAAATTTCCTAATTTCTACCTAAATCCCTAATTTCTACCATGAACAAGCATAGACTAAAGGCTAGAAATCAGTGGGTGTTGATGTAAATGGAAGAAAACGAGTTAAAATCTACTAACTTATGAAGCGGAGATGAAATTCCTCTTCAAAATTGCCTCTAGACCGAGCTCAAATGTGGAGATGGTGAAAAATAAAAAAAAAACCCGAATTTGGGATATTTAATGGATTGGGCGTCAGGCCTTCTTTGCGTTCGCGAAGGGCGTGACGCAATGTCGAAGTGCGACGGCAAAAATGGCCTTCACGTTCGCGATGGTCTAACCCCCCTGACCACCGCGTTCACGTAGAGCAAGTCCCAGCTTTCCCCCAGAACCCTTAATCATCGCGTTCACGAGTGAAGAGTTGCGTTCGCGAAGGGTTATACCTCCAATGCACCGCGCTCGCGAAGGAGAAAACCTCCCTAGTCCCCAGTTACCCTTCGCGATCGCGAAGAACAATTCACCAGACATCGAAATAGTGAATAACCAGCATTCCTTCTAAGTCCAAAATGGTCCGTAGCCTATCCGAAACTCACCCGAGCCCCTTGGGCTTCAAACCAAACATGCACACCAGTGTAAAAATATCAGACGAACTCGCTCGCGCGATCAAAACACCAAAATAACGCCTAGAACTACGACTCGGACATCAAAATGTTTGTAATTTTTAAAGAAACTTAAGAACTTTCAAATTTACAACCAGACGTCCAAATCACGTCAAATCAATTCCGTTTTGCACAAAATTTTACAGACAAGTCATAAATAGTGAAATAAACCTATCGAGTTTCGGAACCGAAATCTGAACCCGGTATCAACAAAGTCAACCTATGATCAAACTTAGAAATTCTTTAAGCCTTCAGATTATTAGTTTTCAACAAATCACATTAAATCAAATAAGGGACTTCCGAACTCGATTCCGGGCATACGTCCAAGTCTCCTACGTACCCCTGGGACCGTCAAAATACTAGTCCAGCTCCGTTTACAAAAAAATATTGACCGTGGTCAACTCAAATTATTTTTAAGGTTAAAATTCACATTTTCTTCAATTTTTTACATAAAAAGTTTTAGGGAAAAAGACACGGACTATGCACGCAAATCGAGGAATGCTAAATGGAGCTATTCGAGGTCTCGAAACATAAAAATAATGACTAAAACTCAAAATGACCTACCGGATCATCACATTCTCCACCTCTAAAACAAACTTTCGTCCTCGAACGGACATAGGAAGGTTCCTGGACTGGTGAAAATGTGTAGGTATCTACTCCGCATGTCGGAATCGGACTCCCATGTGGCTGCCTCGATCGGCTAACCTCTCCACTGTACTCTAACTGAAGGATAACTCTTAGACCTCAACTTTCGGACCTCCGGGCTAGAATATCCACCGGCTCCTCCTCATAAGTCAAATCAGTGTCCAATTAGACTGAGATGAAATCTAACACATGGGACGGATCACTGTGATACTTCCGGAGCATGGAGACTTAGAACACCAGGTGGACTGCTGATAAACTAGGTGGCAATGCAAGCTTGTAGGCCACCTCACCCACTCTTTTAAGAATCTCAAAGGGTCCGATATACAAAGGGCTCAACTTGCCTTCTTTACGAACCTCATCACATCTTTCATTGGTGAAACCCGGAGCAATACCCTCTCTCCAACCATTAATGCAACATCACAAACTCTCCAATCGGCGTAACTATTTTGCCTAGACTGAGCTGTGCGAAGTTGATGCTAAATCATCTTGATCTTTTCCAAGGCATCCTGAATGCGAGCACGTGATTTTTGCCCTACATGAATTACTCCCAGAAATTCAAACAAAAAGTGTTTTCTTTCATTATTTTTGCATTTTTGTGGATTTTTGTGACATTTTGTGTTAATTGTTTGCATTTTTGTTTGTTCATGAAAAATATAAAGAAAAAATAATAAAAATATACTTGATATTTGTATTTAAGGTTTAAGTTCCTATTTTAGGATTAATTAGGTTACTTTATAAAGAAGAAAATAACAAAAATGGTTCTTTTTGCATTTACAATTTTAATTGTCTTAGTTTGTATTTAAATTAGGAATTAGTGTATTTGGGAATTGAATAATAGTTCTAGAAGTCAATTTGGATTTTTATTGGTTGATTTGGCATTTCATAAAAATCAGAAAAAATAAAAAATAATAAATAAATAAATAAAATACAAAAAGAAAAGAAGGAAAAAACAAATAAATTGAGAATTTGAAAGATTAAATAGGCTGGTGTGCAACTTGGGCCAAAATGGTTTAGCCCAAATGAAATCCAACCCCAAATACCCAACGAACTGGCCCAGTTCCACCCCTTACGCGATCCGGTCCAGCCCCCCAATACCCCAAACGACGTAGTTTTGGCTAGGATTAATCTCGGCCGTGGAGGTTTGATGATCGGACGGTTGGGAAGCCTAGGTCACTTAATATTTAAGTGTCTAAATCAACCCCCCCCCCCCACGAATCCCCCAGGCCCCGTCTCCCTCACCCACACTCACCTCTTTCAGAGAACAGCCCCTCCGCCCTAAGCCACTGCCCGCCGCCCGCCGGAAATCGTCTACGGCGGCGGCCGACGTTCAATCGCCACCAAATCTTCACCATAGCATCCTCCCAAATCTTCAACCATTTTTTCTCAAATCTTACCGGAATGTCTCGAATTTTAGAAACCCTAGCGCCGCCTCCGCCGTGTCCGGCGGCGCTGACCCCAATCTACCCCAAACCACACCAAAACAACACCATGGAACCCCCCTCACCCCCTCTTCCTTAATCTATGACCCATTACCCTCGAATCTTAGTAGGATTGTTCGAATCTGGGTTTGAAGGGATGACCTAAATTTCCAAATAGTCCAGTCAGCGAGGTTTTAGAAGTTTCGTGGTTGGAATCGATCTCAGTTGTGTGTTGTCATTTGAGAACACACGATTGAGACTTATTCCGGCCACAAATTCAAAGATGCATTGAAGCTTTGTTCAAGGAGGATTGGGGAGGTATGCTTGTTTTTCTTTTTCCATTTTTATTTTTGTTTTGCTATCCGCATCTGTCTTCTTCTTCTTTCTTCTTGTTTGAAGCATGTGTTCATCTTAGTTTTGTTTTAGGTCGTTCAATTTCCAGAAAACTCGTGTCGAATTCGAAAGTATTTTGTTCAAATTTGTTTGTGTGTTTTAGTTTCAATAATTATGCATCTCTCTTTAATTAGTAATGTTAGTCCATAATTTAGTTCACTACTTTAGTAGTTCCAGTTTACCAGATTGATTAGTCTAGGAGTTAATTTGCTTTTTCTTT